>NC_133658.1:101696861-101799279 GCF_037893015.1 Macrotis lagotis | reverse complement strand
AAAACTGTCTGGCACTGGCTAATACATAGAGTGGAGGATCAGTGGAATAGATTAGGTGCAAAAGAGACAGCAAGAAATGATTACAGTAATCTATTGTTTGACAAACTCAAAGAGATTAGCTTCTGGAATAAGAACTCACTCTTCAACTGCAAGGGAAATTGGAAGATAGTATGGCAGAAACTTAGATTAGATTCCCACACCCTATACCAAGATAAGGTCAAAATGGGTGCAGGATTTAGACATAAAAGACAATGTTATAAGCAAATTAGAAGATCAAGGAATAGTACATTTGTCAGATCTATGAAAAGCAGAACAGTTTATGAATAAAAAAGAGATAGAGAACATTGTAAAAAATAAACTGGATAATTTTGAAAACATTAAATTAAAAGGGTTTCGTAAAAACAAAACCATTGTAACTCAATATCAAAAGGAATGTAGTAAATTGGAAACAATTTTTATGACCAGTATTTCTGACAAAGGACTCATATCTAAAATATAGAAAACTGAGTCTAATTTGTAAAAAAAAAAAATAGTCATTTCCTGATTGACAAATGGTCAAAGGATATGTAAAGACAATTTTCAAACTGACGAAACCAAAGCTATCTATAGTTAGATAAAAATTGTTCTAAATAATTATTGATTAGAGAAATACAAATTAAAGCATCTATGAGGTACCACCTCACACCTCTTATATTGTCCAATATGACCAGAAGGAAAATTATCTAAGATGGAGGGTATATGGGAAATCTGAGACACTAATGCTTTGTTGGTGGAGTTGTGAACTGATCTAACCTTTCTGGAAGGTTTGGAATTATGCCCCAATGATAATAAAAATGTGTATACCCTTTGATCTAGCATTACCACTACTGGTTCTGTATCCTAACAAGATCATGAAAAAAGGTAAAATTCTCTCATGTACAAAAACATTTATAGCAGCTCTGTTTGAAGTGGCAAAGAATTGGAAATTGAGGGGATGTCCATAAATTGGGGAATGACTAACTAAATTGTGGTATATGGATGTGATGGAACACTACTGTTCTATAAGAAATCATGGGGGATGGGATTTCAGAAAATCCTGGAAAATCTCACATGATTTGATGCTGAGTGAGATGAACAGAACCAAAAGAACATTATAGTCACTAACTGCAACAGGATGTGATGATCAACCTTGATGTACCTGTTCACCTCAACAATGCAAAAATTACAGACAATTTTAGGGATTTGTGATGGAGCATACTATCTGTATCCAGCAAAGAAACTGTGGAATTTAAATGAAGATCAAAGCTTAATATCTTCAATTTTGAAAATCGTTGATGATAGGGCACTCCTTTTATTGAACTATCATATGATCAGTGGCAGGAGAAGAGCCTCTCTTAGGTATTCTCTCCAAAATATTTCAAAAACCCTAAAATGATGACTCTAACTAAATTTTCAAGAGACAGAACCCACAAAAAGATGCAGTGAGGCAATTCTCCAGCCCAAGGTAACCTGGAAAATAGTGGAAAAACTGTGTTCGACAGGGTTAGAGGGGCACTTGCACCAAAGTGAAGGAACTTCAGTCTCTTGGGAACAGCCCCAGGGTGCCTGGGAGCTGCAGCTCTGCCAGAGCAAGCACAAAGCAAAGTACAGGCCCACAGTGCAGTCACAGCACTTAATGTGGACAGATCCAGGAAACAGAAGGAGGCTCTTGAAGTCACCCAACAGGAGCCTCCAGGAAGCTGTACCCTGAGTGCTCAGTCCACCAGCAGGTAAGGGAGTGAAGGAAGACTGCCTAGGTCTGTCCTCTGTCCCTGGAACAGGACTCTGGGGCTCTGACCACATTCAGACCTGGTCAGTCTAGGCCCCCCCCCATAGAGCAGGAACCCACAGCCCTGTGGCAGAGGGGTAAGCTTGTGATTATTCACAGACCAAGAGACCAGTCAGAGTCTCACACATTGAGGTCCTTGTGGGGGGTATCCCAATAATACTCAAAGGCTCAGGAAGCACCCCAAAACCAGGCACAGGCTGGGGAAATGAGTAAACAGGATAAAAAAAGGAACTTGACTATAGACAATTACTTTAGTCCCATGGAGAACCAAAGTACTCAATCTAAAGTTGAGAAAATCCAAGCTCCTAAAGATTCCCAAAAAATATAGAAGTTGGGCTCATGCTATGACATAACTCAAAAAAGATTTTGAAAATCAAGTAAGGGAGATAAAAGGAAAAATTGGGAAAAGAAATGAGAGAGATGAAGGAAAAATATAAAAATGTCAGCAGCTTAGTCAAGGAGATCCAAAAAATGCTGAAGAAAATAACATGTTAAAAACCAGCTTAAGTCAAATGGATAAAACAGTTCAAAAAGTTATTGAGGAGAAGAATGCTTTAAAAAGCAGACTTGGCCAGATGGAAAAAAATAAGAAAGCTCTCCCTGAGGAAAACAAATATTTCAGATGTAGAATGGAGCTGAAGGAAACTGATGACTTTGTGAGAAATAAAGAAAAATAGTTCAAAACCAAAAGGGTGAAAAATTAGAAGAAAATGTGAAATATCTCATTGAAAAAAAGAACTGATCTGGATCTAGGAAAGATAATTTAAAAATAATTGGGTTCCCTGAAAATCACGATCATTTTTAAAGAATTCCAACAGGAAAATCGCCCTGATATCCTAGAAGCAGAAAGTAAAATAGAAATTGAGAGAATCCACTAATCTCTCCCAGAAAGAGATCCAAAAAACAACCCCCAGGAATATTATAGCCAAGTTCCAGAACTACCAAGTCAAAAAGAAAATATTACAAGGAGACAGGACACAATTCAAATATCTGGAGGTGCAGTTAAGATCACACAGGACTTAGTAGCAACTACATTAAGGACTCATAGGGCTTGGAATATAATATTCTGGAAATCAAAAGAGCTTGGAATGCAACCAAGAATCAGCTATCCAGAAAAAGTGAACATCCTGTTCCAGGGGGAAAAAAGATGCAGTTTCAATGAAACAGGGGACTTTCAAATGTTCCTGTTGAAATGAAAGGAGCTGAACAGAAAGTTTGACCTTCAAGTACAGGACTCAGGTGAAGCATAGAGAGTAGAGGAGAAGGGCAAATTATGTAGTTAATGATGATGAACTACATGTATCCCGGCATGGGAAGATGATACTGATAATACTCTTATGAACCCTCTCATTTAATAGAGAAAGGTAGAAGGGACTTTAATAGATGAAGTCCAGAGAAGAGACAAATTTAAAGATATAATATATTGTAAAAATGGAGTCAATGGGTGAAAGGGAAATGTATTGGGAGCAAGAGAAAGGAGAGGGAGAATAGGCTAAGATATTTCATATAAAAGATATTTCATGTAGCTTTTGCAATGGTATGAAAGGGGAGAAGTTGAGGGGGAATGAGGTAACCTTCATTCTCATCAGAAATTGCTCAGAGAGGAAATAGTATACACATTCAATAGGGTATAGACAACTAGAAGAAAAATGAGAGAAGTGGGACAGGGGGAAGGGGGACAATTTGGGTGATAGAGGAGAAGGTAGATCATAGTAGAGGATAGTTAAATATAGCACATTTTCTTTTTTAATTTTTGCAAGGTGCTGGGATTGAGTTGTCTGTCTAGGACCACAGGACCAGGTGGTTGCTGAGTCTCTGGGGTGGGATGTCGGCTTGGGGCCTCCTGGCCCCAGGGCCAGTGCTCTGTCCACTGCATCACTCGGCTGCCCCACAGCACATTTTTTAAGAGAGACAGAGTGAAAGGAGAGAGAAAATATAATATAGGGTAGTGGGGACAAATGGATGGAGGGAATTACAATCAGCAACAGAAACTGTGGAAAAATATTGAAGTAACTTTTATGATAGACTTATGAAAAAGAATGTGATCCACCCAAGACAGAACTGATGGTAACACAACACAGACTGAAACACATTTTTTCCTCTTCCTTTTACTTTATTTCTCATGAGGTTTCATTTTTTTTTGTGGGGAAGGAGGTATTATGTTTATTCTTAAACAAGACTATTTAGTAATGTGCAAATAAAAAATAAATAAAATCTTTCTTAAGAAAAGAAAATTGGTTTATGTATTTCATAATTTTGGTATCTCTAATGTTTTCCCTCTTCCTTTTGGGTCTGTTTCTTCTCTTACCACAACTTCAATTTTGATCTATGCATATCATGAATGTAAATGTAAAGACTATATCAGATTGCCTTCTTTTGGGGAGTGGGGGGAGGAAAGTGAGGAAGAAAAAAATTTGTAAAATTCAAAACTTTGAAAAAATAATTGGTTGAAATTACTATTGTATGTAACTGGAAAACAAATAAAATTTTTATATAATGGAAAAAAAGCACATTATAGCCACAATAGTCACTTTTGCTGTCCAAACCCAATTTAAAAGGAAATAAGAAATATTTAACAAAATTAATTAAAATATCATAGGGCACAAATGATGGTCATATGTGATTTTCCAAGCCAAAGAAATAAAAGTAAATTATCTTTCCTGGATCTGTTTTCCTGGTCAGTTGTTTTTCAAATGAGATATTTCACATTTTCATCTACTTTTTCACTCATTTGATTTTGTTTTATTGTTCCTTGATTTTTCATAATGTCTTCAGGTTCCCTTACCTTCATTCTACATTTTAAGGAATTGTTTTCTTCTAAGAACTTTTATATCTCATTTTCATTTGATTATTTTTTTCTTTTTAAGCCATTCTTCTTCTCGTTGACCTTTTGGACCACTTTTTTATTTGATTCAAGCTGGTTTCAAAATACTATTTTCTTCAGTATCTTTTGGAATCTCCTTCACCAAGCTGTTGGCTTGGTATTCTTTATTTTCCTGAATTACTCTTATTGCTCTACCCAATTTTTCCTGTATGCCCTTTATTTGATTTTCAAATTTTTTGATTAATTCCCTGATGAGATCAATTCAGATTTTTCTTGGATGTCTTGATTGCAGAAGCTTTGAATTTTATCTTCTTAGTGTATATTTTGATCTTCTATAGGACCAAAGTAATTGTCCATGGTAGGATCTTTTTCTTCTGTTGTTTGCTCATTTCCCCAGCCTTTGACTTGATTTGAACTCATTGCTAAGGTGGGAATCTGCTTCCCTGGTAAATACACAGTCCCAAACTTTGAGGGTTTTAGCAGCTGTTTTCAGAGATACCTCCATAGACACACAAGTTTTCAATTCCTCTAAGGTCATATGAGAGGCTATGACTACTCTCCAGACCTATTTTCTGCTCTGGGGGTGACTACAAGCACTCCCCTCTGCCCTAAAATTGTGAGAGCATCTGCTCCACTGTGGTAAGCTCTGTTGTATTTTTGCTCCTTTTCCTGACAGCAACCTGTATCAAGTGTGCATGGAGACCTGTGCTGGACTCAGCTACACTCTCAGTATAGTGTGGTGGACTTTTCCTACTGACCTTCAAAGTTGCCCTTGGCTGAAAGATCTAGAAATCATCACCACTATCACAGATCCAAGACTCCTGCAGTCTGTTCCTAGAGGCTGAGCTGGTTCACTGTGGAGTGACCTAGACTGTGCTTTGATCTGTAGAAAAGAATGCCTTCTGAGCATCTTCCCAGTTGTCTTGGACTGGAAAATTATTTCACTCTGTATTTTTGTGGGTTCTGTCACTCTAGAATTTGGTTAGAATCACTATTTAAAGGGATTTGGAGTGGTTTGTGGGGAGTCTGCCTTTACTCTACCATCTTGACTATACCCTTTCTGATTCAGATCTGTTTATTTTCAAAGCAGCCTTTTCTACTTCTGTTTAATTCTTCTTAGCAGAATGCTTTCTTTACATTTAGGTGAAATCTTACTTTTTAAAATTTCTATTGTTTCCAATTCTATTCCCTGGGACCAACCAGATTAAGTCAAAATCCTTTTTTGGGAGAGATTTAAAATATTTAAAGGCCCACTCTAAATTTTCCCTAATTAGACTAGATACCTTAAAATAATCTGGGAAAACAGAGCTAATTTGTGAGATATATATTTTCTGACTTCATTAGTAAGGCTTTCCCCAATGCTAAAGGTGCTTTGGATGAGAGTCATATATAAACTTTCAAGTGTCAGTGAATTTATATTGCCATTGGAGAAAAATACACACAGGCACAAGTATTTTAAAGACCATATGATTACCTAAGAAACTTAATTCTAAAACAAGCAAAAAACTTCATTTAAACAGTAATTACATTTGAAATTAACATATATTTACTTATACACTGAAATGCACTATTTGAGAGATTTCACTGGCATTTCTTTTTAAAAACCGAATTCAAGCAATATGATGCCCTGTTTCCAGTCAATGCTTTTGGGATATTCAATCAAATTATAACCTCTACTAGTGAGGTTTTTTCCAGTGTTCTGTTTTACATCCTCTTATCTTTTTCCTCCATACTATTTCATTTGGTGAGCTCATCAATCCCCATGGATTCCATGATTACCTCTGATAAAATAGATTATATATTTACTTATCTAGCCCTGGCCTCTCTTCACATATTCAGTCATGTATCTTCAGTTGCCTGGAAGATCCATTGGCATCTTAAACTCTACATATCCAAAACTGAACTCATTATCTTTTTTTAAAAGGTTTTTGCAAGGCAAATGAGGTTAAGTGGCTTACCCAAGGCCACACAGCTAAGTAGTTATTAAGTGTCTGAGACCAGATTTGAACCCAGGTACTCCTGACTCCAGGGCCAGTGCTATCCACTGTGCCACCTAGCCACCGCCCCTCATTCATTATCTTTCTTTGAAAAATTATACCCTCTTCTAAAATTCCCTATTACTACTAAAGATATCACAATCTACACAGTTATCTAAGTTCACAATTTAAATGTCATTCTTGATTTCCCACTTTCTTACCACTACCACAAATCCAATGATAATACTACTACTTCTAATAATAATAATGTTTTTCTTCATTTTCAAAAACCATGATAGCAAGGAGGTGATGCCATGACAAACACATGAATTGGATTTGGAGTGAGGGGACCAGATATGAATAATGATGACTGGAGATCGCCATGGATGTGAGGCAATCAGGATTAAGTGGCCTGCCCAAAGTCACACAACTAAGTGGCAAGTGTTTGAGGGTAGATTCAAACTCCTGTCCTCCTGATTCCAAGGTCAGTGCTCTGTCCACTATGCAGCCTAACTGCCCTCCCAAATTCTTTGCGTTTCTTGCCATATATAGTTAATTCTATTTTCTTAACATTTTTTCTATATATCCCCTTTTCACCTGGGTCATAGTTTTAACTCTATTGTAGGTCCTCATCCCTTCAGTTCTCATCTACTACAAATAATCTACTGGGTAGTCTCCTTAAATCCAGTCTCTTCTTATTCAACTGTATAACGTATCAGTTGCCAACATTTTCCTTATAAAATATAAGTTTTACCACATCCTCCCTTCCTCATCTCAGACTCCAAAGGCTCTCTTCCTTGCAGCAACAATGTTTTGTTTGCCATCTAAAATCTTTCACTATCCTGCCTCTTTTAACTTTGACTAACTTCATATCCATTCTTCCCTCCCACACAATCTATGATCCATTGACATTTACTATCTTTCTGTTCCTCAAACAAGATACTTCATTTACTGAATCTACATTTTTATATGTTATTTCCCATGTATAGAATGTTCTCCTTTCTTGTCTCTATATCCTGGTTTTCCTGAATTCCTTCAAATCTTAGATCAAATGTTACCTTCTGGGAGAGTTCTTTCCTGTTGCATTGCAATAATAATGGAGCCTTCTTTTAGAAATTACATCCCATTTATACTGCATATAACTTTCAAGTATATACTTGTTGTGTTGTATTCCACACTAAAATGTGAACTCCTTAAGGGCAGGGACTATTATTTTCCTTTCTTTGTCTTATTGTTCATCATAGTACCTAAGACATGGTAAGCATTTAATAAAAGTTGACTTACCTTGACTTCCTCATAACCAAAGTAAGTAACAAGATTATTGAACATAATTTATGAGAAGGCACCTTATATGCAATTATCTCAATCCCTTATAATTCTTCTGTGGTACTGATATTGAAGGAAACAATAGCATCAAAGTTTTATCCCTTTAGGAGAAAGCTCTATTCTTTATTGCTGAAATAATAGCTCATATTCACATAGAAATTGAAAGTTTGCAAATTGCTTCCTTATACCCTATGAAGTAAGGAGTGCAAGTATTATTACCTCTATTTTGCAGATGAGAAAATTGAAGTTGTGGGAGATTGAGTTGGTTGCCTTTTGAATGAAAAGATTTTATGCTTGAAGTTGGGTATAAGTGATAAAGTTTATCATAAGGAAGAAAAATTATACAATTTTTTGTTTGTTTTTTGGAGAAATCTGGAAAACATTTTTCTATCCATTTTCTTTTTTTCTTTCTGTTTTTTTTGAATTTTAGACCAAATCCTTAACTTAATTGGTTTAGGAGACTATTGAGAGACCCTGTTTATAAACACTCTACCAAAAAGGCCAGAAGTTACTCTGAAACTTAGAGCCTTAGAAAAAATTAATGACAAAAACAAAAAAAAACATTTCTTAAGCATAGGAAGGATAAAAATCGAAAAATCAAGACAGTGCTCTGAAGGAAGTCTTATTTTAAATAGAGAGCTGATAAAAACAAATTTTAATTTTAGGACAGATTAAAAAAAAGTCTACAAATCTTATTACCTCAGTCTGGATAAGCCAGGTCTCAGAAATGAGTAGGTCAGGGGATATAAAAGCATATCATATTCTAAAACATAAAGAATTTAAGATTTTACTGAAAGAAATAGAGTTGATGACTGTTAATGTGAAGGAATGGTAAAGGAGAAAAGCAGGGAAGAAAGTTCATTTCCTATCTCTCCACAGGTGACTTGTTTCTAGGACCTACCCATCATCTTGAATGTGTTCTAGTATGTTAGAGAATTGTAGTATCACTGATTACTTAATTGATTTACACAAGATCTAACAATATCTTTGTGTCAGAAATGGAACTTGAAACCAGGTCTTCCTGACCCTGAAGCTGGTTCCCTGTCAACTACACCATGCACTCTCTTTACAAAGATTCAAAGGTATTAAATGCTTAATGAATATCATTGAACTCTTTTATCTAGGGAGAGTAAAGTGAGAATAAAATTAGCTAAAAGAATTCAAAGACACAACTCTAGGCTGGATTGCACAATATCTTTCATAATTGTTTACTGCAATTTGATACATGTTTTGTCTGGTTTCTAAATCAATATGATACATGCTCCTGAAACAACATAAACATTTATAGATAACCTCAAATTATCACAATTATTATATTCAATGGAAAAAAGACAAACAACCCCATGGATACCCAACTACTCTTTCTAGCCTCTTCTCTCCCTCATGTTAATTTAACTAAATCTCCCCATTTAATTCTGCATATTCCAATTCAATTAACCACCATTCAATTTCACTATCATTGGAAATATTTTTCTTCATATTTGTTTAGGGAGTAATCTCTACCCAGTGTAAATGACCTGACTATACTTGGTACCACCCTCAGTTGAAAGAAGTAACTACCATGTGCTCTGAATTTGTTTCTCTGAGAAACTATTGAATTAAAATGTGAGAAATAGAAGGAATGTGGGAGCTCATCAAGCAGGAAATTGAGACTTGGAGGTGTTATATAAACTACCAATATTTAACAGTAACTATAAAGCAGAAATAAAAATATAAGGATTCTTACTCTAAGACCCTTTCTACAAACCTTTTTTTTATCATATATCAAGAGTTACCACATTAGTTTTAATTTTGTTGTTACAACTTTGTTGTAACTTTAGAAAGGAGTTTATGAATGAATTAACATAAAGGCATTAAGGAGTTTAAGGGATATCTGTACTTAAGTGAGATAGCATATTTATCATTAGATATCACAGGATCAAAAATTAAGAAAAGAGACAGACCTTATGACTTGCCCATCATGTAGAGAATGAATAGCAATTATGAGTCTTCTCTCTTCATTGAACAGAATTGAAGACTTCCAAGTTCAAGTCTATTTCTTTTTCTACTATGTTATGCTGCTTTCCAGTTAAAGGAATGGATTCTAAGTACTGAATTTCAGATCCTGAAGTTAGAATAGTGGAGAGGTTGAACTTGGGAGGGGTAGTTTTCTTCATACTACCAAGGTGAGTCTGCCTTCATTTAAGCTTGATGCTTTTACATCTCTGAAATGTGTTGATATCAGTTTTAAACACCATTGCAGATTCATCTTTCTAGGTAGTATTGCAGCAAAAGTTTCTTCTATACGTTTTATTTTTCTTTCTTTCTTTTTTAATTTTAGACCAAATCCTTGACTTCATTGGTTTAGGAGACTATTGAGAGACCCTGTTTAGAAACACTCTACCAAAGAAGGCCAGAAGTTACTCCAAAGCTTAGCTCTATCTGAGCTTATTCAGAGAGTATACATTTTCCCCCTCAGGGGAGGATTTTTAACAATACCACTTTAAGTTCTATTTTTATTCAAAATAATAAAAAGCAATGGCAGGACTTAAAGAGAGCACAGGTAGAGCAAGAGGTACATTTTTAATAGCTTAGCTTTACTGCCATTGTTCAGTGAACATTTTTCCATTCATCTTCTTTAAGGGAAGAAATTCCTACTATACACAGGTGATAATTTTGAAACATTGTTTTCAAATCAGACATCTCCAGAAATAGATATGGAAAGTCTTTGGGGACCAGTTTATCTGAAAGTCAGCAAGTAGTACCTTAAAAAAAAATTCTATGGTACAGGGGAGGATGGTTTAGATTCTGGTAGATTGATTGAAGACTGAAAAGTTCCCTTCCTTACTGGAGAAAATATCTTAAGAGACAATAGAAGGAGGTTAGCTGTCTTATCCCTGATTTTTCTTTCACTGCACAGTCCAATATACACTAGGAACTTTTTGAGTTACAAATTTGAGAAGTTTTCTTTTTTTTTTGTATTGACTTTTGTTCCAGGGTAAGGGGACATGGAAAGATTTGGTTCAGTGTATTAATTGGTGTTCCCACAGATATTCACAAAAGTACCAGGACATCTCTGGACCATCTGTAGGACCACTTTCTGGTAAGTCAATGCCCAAAATTAATCTAGAAATAGGAATGGATAGTAGGCTGTCTTGTTAAGAAAGAAATATTTAACAATTAGCTAGTTGTTAGATTAAGAATTTTTCCCTCTTTTTAAGGGGATCAGAAAAGGTTTATTGTAAAATGTAGGATTTTAACTGCTCTGACACATACATTAAAAGGGACATACGTTAAAAATAAAATTAGATAACTCTGGTAGACTGAGGCAGCAATGGTTGGGACAAACAGGTAAAATTTCATTCAATAAGTAATTCATGAACCAGAGTTGTGCAAAAATTATAGTTCTAAGTCATGATCATCAGGAAGAAGTACTTTTCAAGCAAGGAGATATTTCAATTCATTCTTTGCAAGGATTTAGGAAATGAATGGTCTCATGTGTGACAAAAAGGAAGTTCAGTTTGGGTGTACCATAGAGTGTGTAAAGAGAAATAATTATAATCATGCTAGAAAGGTCAGTTATCAAAAGGTTGTTAAGGGTTTTAAATGTTAATCAGAATACTTTATAATTAATTCTAGTGATAATAGGCAGTCACTTCAGTTAATTGAGTAGGGGAAATGATATGATCATATATATTTTAGGATAACTACTTTGGCAACTATACAAAAGATGAATTATATTAAAAATAAAGTTGAAAACTTCTGGCCAAGATGGTGGAGAGAAGACAGGCCCTTGGATAAGTGTTCCTCTTTCCCCTCAAAAATAATATGAGAAGGGGCGGCTAGGTGGAGCAGTGGATAGAGCACCGGCCCTGGAGTCAGGAGTACCTGAGTTCAAATCTGGCCTCAGACACTTAACAATTACCTAGCTGTGTGGCCTTGGGCAAGCCACTTAACCCCATTTGCCCAGGAAAAACCTATAAAAAATGAGAGAAACCTATTAACAGAAATTTGATCAACAAAACCCAGAAAGAGAAGCTAGGAAAAGAACACCTACCAAGAAGATCTGTCTCAGGGGACCATGGGTTAACAGGGAGATGAGAGCAGAGCATCAGCAAGGGGACAGCAGCTGGGGGAAGACAGAGGCCCCACCTCAGTCATAGAGACTTCAGTGAGTGGCAAGTATGAGATCCAACTTTAGTTGCGGAGTCTTTGGCCAAGGGAGAGGAGCTACAGGAGAGTGAAGTCCAACACAGTCTCAGAGCATGCCTGTAGAACAACCAGCTGAGCCTGGGACCTGAGCTCCATACTTTCAGCAGAGCCCTTTGCCCAGAACAAACAATAAACAACCCCACCCATCCCATCTTCTCAGGACAACAGGGTTCACTCAACAGAAAGAGATTAACTCCCTCCTCCACAGCCCAGCCCAGTGTTCAAGGTTAACTCAGACCCTGCAGCTGAGGACCTCAAACATTCCACAGAAAGGAACTAGCATCTCTACTGTCTGGCCCTTAAAATTACTTAGCCAAAGCAAATCTCTGAGAGCCAGCTCCCTAAGGCCCCCAAAACAAGATCTTAGAAAGATGACAAAAGGCCATAGAAAAAGGGGACCCACAGAGAAATACATAGAAGGGACAGATTCTAACCCAGAGAGAACTCTCTGGCACTGTTGAGGAGAATATGAATTGGTCTCCAGCCCAGAAATACTTCCTTGAAGAAATAAGGAAGGAGTTTAAAAATCAATTGGAAAAATTTGGAAAAGAAACTCAGGAGAAAATTAACACAATGCAAAAGAAAATTAACATCTTGTAACAAGAAAATAAATCCTTGGAAAATACAATTGGACAAATACAAAATGAGAATGACTCTCTCAAATCTTCAGTTGGGCAAATGCAAAAGAAAATGATTCTCTCACATCCTCAACTGAGCAAATACAAAAAGAAAATTATTTTCTCATATACTTGGGAAAATTATTCTTCCTACACTTGGGCAAATTGAAAAGTCCTTCAAAAATAGAATTGATCAACTGGAAAAGAAGTTGCAAAAGATAAATGAAGAAAAACCTTCTCTAAAAAAAAGAAAGAATGGTATCCACTTAAACTAATGACTTCATGAGAAAACAAGATTGTGTTAAACAATACCAAAAGATCGAAAAAATGGGAAAAAAATTTAAAATAACTCATCAAGAAAACCACTGACCTCAAGAACCAATCAAGGTGGGAGAACCTGAGAATTATCAGCCTTCCTGAAAACACTGAATGGAAAAACAAAAGCCTGGACTTAATATTACAGGATTTACTGATGGAAAATTGCCCTGATATCATAGAACCAGAGGGCAAAATGGTTATTGAAAGAATACATAGATGTGCTCCAGAAAGAGATCCTAAAATGAAAACACCAAGGAATGTTGTGTCCAAATTCCAGAACTATCAGATAAAGGAAAAAATCCTACAAGGAGTCAGAAATAAAAAATTTAAATACCAAGGAGCCACATTAAGGATAATGCAGGACCTGTCCACAGCAACATTAAGGGATTGAAGAGCCTAGAATGAGATATTCTGAAGATCAAGGGAAATTGGAATGCCACCAATAATCCACTGTCCAACAAAACTGAGCCTTCACTTCCAGGGAAAAAAGATAGACATCTAATGAAAAGGGAGACTTCCAAGATTTCAGGATGAAAAGACCAGAGTTAAATAGAAAATTTGGACATCAAACAGGAGGCTCAAGAGACACATGAAAAGGTAGAATAAAACTGCAATCCAATAAGATGAACCTGGTTTTATACCCACTTGGGAGAAAGCATCTCATAACTCTTGAGAACTGTAACTCTATTAGAGAGAATATACATAGCCAGAAGTGAGAACTTTCATAACTTTTCTGTGATTCAGATAGAATGGTTTAAAAACAATTCCTCCAGAAAACGGGGGACTTTAAAAAGAAAAGAGGTTGGAGGGAGACTGAATGGGGTAAATCTCATTACATCCAGAGGCACAAAATATCTATTGTAATTGAAAGGAAGAGGGGAGGTGAGAACCACCTGAATCTTCATCTCATCAGACTTGACTTAAAGTTAACTTAGACACATTTAGTTGAGGTGAGAAATGTATCTTACCTTTCAAGCAGTAAAAGGGGAAAAGGGAAGGGGAATGGGGATGGGGAGCTAACAGAAGGAAGGAAGAAGGGGGAAATAAAGGGGAGGGGGCTTGATAAGAAGGCAAACACATTGAAGGTGGCAGTATTCAGAAAAAAACACTGGAGAATATATATATATATATATATATATATATATATATATATATATATATATATGTATGTATATGTATAGGAAAAAGAAGGGAAAATACAAACATAAGGAAGATAGCATGGAGGGCAATAAAGAGTAATTATAATTTTGAATGTGAATGGGATCAACTCTCCCTTAAAACATAAGAGAGAGAGAGAGAGAGAGAGAGAAAAGGTAAAAGTTGGAAGTAAAATATATATATTGCTTCAGTTGAAGTGAAAAAATGAAGGGTTAGCAATCCTTATCACAGACAAAGCAGCTGCAAAAAAAAATAGATAGCATTAGAAGAGATAAGGATGGAAATTATATCCTCCTAAAAGATACCTAGACAATAAACTAATTTCATTATTAAATATATATGCACCCAATGGAACAGCATCCAGCTTCTTAGAGGAGAAATTGAAAGAGCTACAAGAAAAAATAGACAGCAAAACTCTACAAGTGGGAGACCTCAACCTCCTATTCTCAGATTTAGATAAATCAAATCATAAAACAAACAAAAAGGAGGTAAATAGATTGTTAGAAAACCTAGATATGATAGACCTATGGAGGAAACTGAACGGGGATAGAAAGGAATATACTTTTTTTTCTGCAGTACATGGCAAGTACACAAAAATTGACCAAGTACTAGGACATAAAAAACTAATGATCAATTGCAGACAGGCAGAAATAGTGAATAATCTGTCTCAGATCATAATGCAATAAAAATCATATGTAATACTGGGCCAGGGAGATCTAAACCCAGAACTAATTGGAAAATAAATAACCTCATTTTAAAGAATGAGTGGATCAAGCAACAAAATATAGAAAGAATTAATTATTTCATCCTAGATAAATATACAACTAAAAAATTCAGAGAAAAAAATTAAAAACCCCTAATTAAATACCAAATTAGAAATTCTAATTCTAAAAATTAAAGGAGAAATTAATAAAACCAAAAGCAAGAAAGCCATTGAACTAATAAATAAAACCAAGAGCTGGTTTTATGAAAGTACCAATAAAATTGATAAATCTCTGGTCATTTTGTTTAAAAAAAAAGAAAGAAGAAAACCAAATTGGTAGTATCATAAATGAAAAAGGTGAACTCACTGCCAATGAGGAGTAAATTAAAGTAATAATTCATAATTATTTTGCCCAACTATATGCCAATAAATTTGACAATCTAAGTGAAATCGATGAATCTTTATAAACATATAAATTGCCCAGATTAAATGAAGAGGGAATTAAAAACCTAAATAAGCCTATCTCAGAAAAAGAAATTCAACTAGTCATTAATGAACTCTCTAAGAAAAAAATCTTCCAGGGCCAGATGGACTCAAAAGTGAATTCTATCAAACATTTAAGGAACAACTGGTTCCAATTCTATATAAACTCTTTGGAAAAATAGGTGAAGATGGAACTCTGCCTAACTCTTTCTATGACACCAATATGGTGCTGATACCTAAACTAGGAAGAGTTAAAGTAGAGAAAGAAAATTATAGACCTATCTTCCTGGTGAATAAAGATACAAAACTCTTAAATGAAATCTTAGCAGAATGATTACAAGAAGTTATCAGTAGGATACTAAATTATGCTCAAATATGATTTATCCCAGGAATACATTGGTTAAATATTAGGAGAACCGTTAGCATAATTAATTAGATCAGTAATATACCTATCAGAAATCATATGATCATAAAATGGAGGCTGAAAAAGCTTTTTGACAAAATACAGTACCCATTCCTACTAAAAACACTAGAGTGGGTAGGAATAAGTGGTTTATTCCTTAGAATAATAAACAGTATCTATCTGAAACCATAAACAAGCATTATATGCAATGGAGATAGGCTAGAGACATTCCCTATAAGATCAGGGGTGAAACAAGGATGCTCATTATCACCACTACTATTCAATATCATATTAGAACTGTTAGCTTCAGCAATAAGAGAAGAAAAAGAAAATGAAGGAATTAGAATAGGGAAGGAGGAGATAAAACTCTCACTCTTTGCAGATGATATGATGGTACACCTAGAGAATCCCAAAAATTCATCTAAAAATCTACTAGAAATAATTAACAACTTTAGCAAAGTATCAGGATCTAAAATAAACCCAAATAAATCCTCAACATTTCTATATATGACCTGCAAGATACAGCAGAAACAGCTAGAAAGAGAAATTCCATTCATAGTAACCTCAGACAAAATAAAATAGCTGGGAATCTATCTGCCAAGACAGACTCAAAAACTTTTTGAAAACAATTACAAAACTCTTCTCACACAAGTAAAATCAGATCTAAATTCCTGGGCAAACATCAACTGTTCATGGATAGGTTGAGCTAATTTTAAAAATGACAATTCTACCAAAACTAAACTAAACTACTTGTTTAGCACCCTACCAATCAAAACTCCAAAAAATTACTTTAATGAATTAGAAAAATTTGTAAGTAAATTTATATGGAGAAATAAAAAGTCAAGAATTTCCAAGGATTCAATGAAAAAAGTGCAAAAGAAGGTGTCTTAGCCTTACCAGATCCAAAATTATATTATAAAGCATCAGTCATCAAAACTATCTGATATTGGCTAGGAAATAGAATGGTGGATCAGTGGAATAGACTAGGTGCAATAGCAGGAAATTATTATAGTAATCTGCTGTTTGATAAATCCAAAGAGTCCAGCTATTGGGATAATACTCTCTCTTTTCATTAAAAACTGTTGGGAAAATTGGAAGTTAGATTAAATTAGACTATCACCTCACATCTTATACCAAGATATGATCCAAGTTTTAGACATAAAATCAATATTATAAGCAAACTAGAAGAACAAGCAGTAGTTTGCCTGTCAGATCTATGGAAAGGGAAGCAATTTATGACAAAGGAGAGATAGAGAACATAATTAAAAACAAACTAGATAATTTTGATTACATTAAATTAAAAAGCCTTTGCACAGATAAAACCATTGTAACCAAGATCAAAAAGAAATGTAGTAAATTGGGAAACAATTTTTTCAAATAATATTTCTGAAAAAGGACTCATTTCTAAAATATACAGAGAACTGAGTCAAATTTTCAAAAAAATTAGTCATTCTCCAATTGACAAATGGTCAAAGGATATGCAAAGGCTACTTCCAGATGAGGAAATCAAAGCAATCCTTAGTCATATGAAAAATTGCTGCAAATCATTACTTATTAGAGAAATGCAAATTAAAGCATCTTTGAGATACTGCCTCACACCTCTCAGACTGGCTAATATGACCAGAAGGGACAATGATAAATGTTGGAAGGGATTTGGAAATTCTAGGACACTAATATGTTGTTGGTGGAGCTGTGAACTCATCCAAACTTCTGGAGATCAATTTGGGGTTATGTCCAAAGGGCAACAAATATGTCAATCCATACCCTTTGATCCAACAATACCCCTACTGGGTCTATACCCTGAAGAGATTATGAAAATGGTAAAAACATCAATTGTACAAAAATATTTATAGCAGCCCTGTTTGTAGTGGAAAAAAACTGGAAATTAAGTGAATGACCTTCAATTGGGGAATTGTTTAACAAACTGTGTTAATGCATGTCATGGAATTCTATTTCTCTATTAGAAACCAGGAGGGATGGGAATTCAGAGAAGCCTGGATGCATTTGTATGAACTGATGCTGAGCAAGATGTGCAGAACCAGAAAAACACTGTACACCCTAACAGCAACATGGGGGTGATGATCAACCTTGATGGACTTGCTCATTCCATCAAGGTAACAATCGGGGTAATTTTGGGCTATATGCAATTCAGAATACCATCTGTATCCAGAGAAAGTATTATGGACTTTGAACAAAGCCCAAAGATAATTACCTTCAAATTTGAAAAAAAAATATCTTATTATGCAATTTTACTATCTTATACTTTATTTTTTTTCCTTAAGGATATGATTTTTCTGTCATCACATTCAACTGAATCAATGTGAAGACTAACAGAATGCCTTCTGTGGAGGGTGGGGGAAGGGAAGCAAGAAAGAGGGAAATATTGTAAAACTCAAAATAAATAAAATATTTCTAAAAAAATAAAAAAAATAAAGTTGAATTAGAGAGAAATAATTTATTGTAAGGGTTCACGTAAAAGATTCTAATAATCTGAACAAAGGTTATTACAGGAGACTGTGAAGGTTAAGTGAAGTGCAAGGATATGTCATGTTGTGTAAATAGAAATGACAAATAACAAATGATTTGATATTTTGAGTGAAAGACAATGAGAAGGCCCCTCTCTCCCACCATGAGACAGATGTGCTATTTTGTTAAGATATCTTAATAAAAATCATTTTAATCACTCTGGTCTAAGTATTCTGGAACCATTAATGACAATTTGGGGGCTCGTCTCTTTTCCTGGTATTTTTCAGGAAGAACACAAGAAAATAACGCATGCAAATAGCTTGATTTCAAGCCCACTTTCTTGGTGTTCATTGCTGGGGAAATATCTCAGAGATTCCTGTGAAGACCCAGGTTTGGGACCCAGGTTTGGAACCAAGAGTGATTAAAATGTTCTGGAAGTAGAACTGTGGTAAAGGAGTGATTGACAGGGTGGCATAAATGGCCAGAGCCACCCTGAATTGACTGAGAAGTCTTCCATGTGGGAGAGCTATCCCAAAGGAGAGGCCAGAGGATGTAAGTGTGCCCTAAGGAGGGGGATTTGGGTTCCCTCTCCAGGTGTTTCCCCAAATTCTTAAAGGAGGAAGGTTTCCTCCCAGTTTGTGGGGCAAGGGAGCCACTTGGCTGCTAGCTGGAAGGAAGGAATGTGATTGGATCAAGTGCTGTGTGAGTGAGTTTGAATGTTCCCATGGGAGTATGTGTATTTGTTCTATTTCTTGTCTTGTGTAAGTGTCTTTTTTATGCATTTCTGGGTCTGAGGACTCAGCTTAAGTTTTAAAAGAGGGATAGCGGGGAGTTGGGCCCAGGAGTTTCAGAAGGTTGGGGAGAAGGAAGTATTGTGCAATGGCCCCCATGTGAAAATCAGCCCTTCCCTTCCTGAGCCAGTGGTAGTTGTGCTTGGTGTGTAGAGTTAAAGAGAAGGGGGGGGGGGATTCTTAAAGAGAAAAAGCTGTGGTTTGGGGAGAGTTTAGAAGATTTTAAGAGAAGATAGAACCTTTAAAGGAAAGATTGAGAAGTTATAGAAGGGAAGTTTGTTTATCCTTATGAGTGTCTGGGAAAGATCCCATGCTTTCTCCCTGGGGTTGGGGAAGGGGATGGTGGGTTAGACATGTGGTGGTCTTGATCCCATTCACCATCTTGTTAAGACTTGAACCCTAGACTGAGTTTACCTAAGTGCCCCACCCACCCATGGAGGGAGGTGGAGATAGACAGGAGAGCTCAAGCACTTAAGCCTTAAAGGGAAAGAGACCCCTCCACAGATGGGGATATGTGATTGGGAAAGAAAAAAATATATATAATGCAGGGTTAAGAAATTCCATTATTGAAAGAAAATCACATTTCATGAATATCTACTGGCCATGTGGCCTGAATGATGACTCTCATTGTTTTTAAAGTTTCTGAACTAGAGTTTTAGGAAGCACACTGAGGGCGGAGCCAAGATGGTGACAGGAGAGGTTTGTCTCTTAGGTGCTCTCGCCCAAAACATATAAACTAAGGACTCTAACTAAATTTTCAAGAGACAGAATCCACAGAGGGATGCAGTGAGGCAGTTCTCCAAATCAAGGTAACCTGGAAAAGAGAGGAAAGGCTTGGCTCCATGGGGTTGGAGGGGTGGCCCAGCCTAGGGGTAGCCCACCAGAGCAAAGGAACTTCAGCCTCCTGGAGGTAGCCCTAGGGTGCTGGGAGCCACAGCTTACAGCAGCAAGGGCAGTTTCCTGATTTACACCCCAGGGAGCATCAGGCACAACTTGGAGAATCAGCAGGGGAATCTGCCAGAGTGAGCAAGTGAAGCCGAGCCCTCAGGGCACTCAGTGAGCAGCATGGTCATGGTAGCCCAGATCCAGGAACCTGAAGCACAAACCAGTAAGCAGGAGCCCCCAGGGTATTAGTGCTGAGCCTAGGGAGGTGAGTGGAGAAAGACTGCTGAGTTCTGTCTTCTGTCCCTGGAAAAGGACTCTGGGGTTCTGACCACATTCAGATCCTGATTGCAGTCTAGGGCCCCCCATAGAACAGCAGGCCCCACCACCTCTGACCCATGGCAGAGGGGTGCACTTGTGGACCTTCACAGACCAGGAGGGAAGACAGAGCCTCACACACACAAAAGCTCAGGAAGCACCCCAAAACTAGGCACAGGCTAGAGAAATGACTAAGCAGAGAAAAAAAGAGGAACATCATTGAGTAATACTTTGCCTGTGATCCCAAGAAGGATCAAAACACTCAATCTGAAGATGAGGAAGTCCAAGCTCCTGCATTTAAAGACTCCAAGAAAACCAGAAATTGGGCTCAGGCTCTGACAGAGCTCAAAAAAGACTTTGAAAATCAAGTGAGGGAGTTAGAAGAAAAATTGGGAAAAGAAATGAGAGAGATATAGGAAAAATATGAAAATGAAATCAGCAGCTTAGTCAAGGAAATCCAAAAAAATGCTGAAGAAAATAACATGTTAAAAACCAGCATAAGTCAAATGGATAAAACGGTTCAAAAAGTATTGAGGAGAAGAATGCTTTAAAAAGAAAATTTGGCCAGATGGGAAAAGAGATAAGAAAGCTCTCTGAGGAAAAAAAATCCCTTAGACAAAGAATGGAACTGAGGGAGGTTGCTGATTTTATGAGAAATCAGGACACAATACTTCAAAAGAAAAAGAATGAAAAATTAGAAGAAAATGTGAAACATCTCATTGAAAAAAACAACTGATATGGAAAACAGATTCAGGAAAAATAATTTAAAAATTATTGGAACAAGTCATGATCAGGAAAAGAGCCTTGACCTCATTTTTAAAGAATTCCTACAGGAAAATTGTCCTGATATCCTAGAAGCAGAGGGCAAAATAGAAATGGAGAGAATCCACCAATCGTCCTGAGAAAGAGATCCAAAAAAAAAAAAAAACCAACCCCCAGGAATATTATAGCCAAGTTCCAGAACTCCAAAGTCAAAGAGAAAATATTACAGGCAGCCAAAAGGACACAATTCAAATATCATGGAACTGCAGTCAGGATCACACAAGACTTAGCAGCAACTACATTAAAAGCTTGTAGGACTTGGAATATAATATTCCAGAAGACAAAAGAGCTTAGAATGCAGCCAAGAATCAACTGCCCAGCAAAACTGAATGTCCTCTTCCAGGGAAAAAGATGGACTTTCAATGAACCAGGATTTCAAATGTTCCTCTTGGAATGGCCAGAGATGAACAAGTTTTATGTTTAAATATTGGACTCAGGTGAAGCATAGAGAGTGGAGAAGGAGAAAATATGAGGGAGTCAATGATGATGAACTACATGTGTTCCTGTATAGAAAAATAATACTAATAATACTCCTATGAACCTTCATATGAGCAGGTAGAAGGAGCTTTTATAGATGAAGCACAGGAGAGAGTTGAATTTGAAGATATATTGTGGTGTAAAAATGAAGCCAATAGATAAAAGGAAAATGTAATGGGAGAAAGAAAAAGAAGAGGAGGAATAGGATAAGATATTTCATATAATAAGATTTTTCTTTATTACAATGAGCTATTGCAATAATATAGAAGGGGGAAAGGCAAGGGGGAATGAGGAAATCTTTGCTCTCATCAGAAGTGGCTATGAGAGGAAACAGCATATATACTCAATGGGATGTAGACATCTGGAGTAAGAAGGAGAGAAGGGGGATGGGGGAAGGCAGGATGTGAGAGGATGGACCGTGGGGGGAGAGTGGTCAGATATAACACATTTTATTTTTTACTTCTTCCAAGTGGCTGGGATTGGATGAGCTGTCCTGGACCATACAGCTGGGTGTATGCTGGACCTAAGGGGTGGTATGTGGGTTCAGGGCCCCTTGGGCCCAGGGCCGGGGATCTTTCTACTGCACCACTCAGCTACCCTACAGCAGAGTCATAGTGAAAAGAAAGAGAAAATATAGTACATGGTAGTGGAGAAGTACTAATGGAGGGAGTTGTGATCAGCAATGGCAATGGTGAAAAAATATGGAAGTAACTTATGTTATGGACTTATCATAAAGAATGTGATCCACCTGTGACAGAGCTGGTGGTGTTGGAACACAGACTGAAGCACAATTGTATTATTATTATTTTTTGGCGGGTCTGCAGGGCAAACGCAGCTGGGTGGCCTGCCTGGGGCTGCACAACTGGGTGATTGCTGGATGTCTGAGGCCAGATTTGGACCCAGGTGTTCCTTGCCCAAGGGCCAGTGCTCTGCCCCACACCTAGCCACCCCACTATTATTATTACTATTGTATTTTATTTTGGGTCTTTTTTGGGGGGGGTTGCAGGGCAATCGGGCTGGGGTGACTTGCATGGGGTCACTTAGCTGGGTGATTGCTGGATGTCTGGGGCCAAATTTGGGCTCAGATGCTCCTGGCTCCAGGGTCAGTGCTCCATACACTGTGCCACCTGACGATACTTATTATTATTATTATTATTATTATTATTATTATTATTATTATTATTGTTGTTGTTGTTGTTATTATTGTTATTATTATTATTTTCTTTTCTTTTAATTTTAATTTTTTCTCTCCTTTTTATTTTATCACCCATGTGGGTCTATATTTTTTGGGAGGTGTGAGTTTTATGTTTACTCTTAAACATGAATATTTTAGTAATGTATAAAAAAGTATTTGTACAAAATAAGAATAAATAAATGAGAAAAAATATAAGAAAATCTTTCACTTAAAAAAGGGTTTTTAGTGTTGCAACATTCTGACAAAATTTGTACAGAATGGGAGGAATTAAATAACCTTGATTGCTAAATTAATTTGGGATTCTAAAACTTTACTGCAACACTTTTGGGTTAAAGAAAAGTGGTATTGTGTTACTAAGAAGACAAATACCTGTGTTATCAGGGATGTTTACTGGTTTTTTTGGAAAAAACTCTAACTAGTTTTAATGTTAATCCTAATAATGTTAACAATTGTATTTTTATTTTGGATAGAGCTTTTGTAATGTGAGTGCTGGATTCTCTGAATAAGGTACTCTAAAGTCATTTTATTTTTTTGGTCAAACTAAACTGTTGAGAAGTTTATTTGTAATTACATTGGGGTTTTAAATGTATCATGTATGGGATTGGATTCTGAGAATTTGCATAAAAGACAAAAGTGTAAAGAACATGGGATATTCATTTTGCTGTTATTCTATGGGAAAAGAGATGTTTAAATACGAATCTTATGATTAATGTATATCAACAATGTATTTTTAATTTTAAAGAAGTCAAAATGTGGACTTCTCTCTTGGTATCTGCAGACAGGTGATGGGGGGAGGCTCTGAACAAATTGCAATTGTGAGCCCTATTGTAAGGTAACTTATTGATGAATAAGATGTTTTTATCACTTGTGTGATATTCTTCTGTGACTGCAAAGAGATTATATTTGAAACATTTAGTTATCACTTGTGAATGCTATTTAAATACTTTATTGTTAAATCCTGGGATTAATGTGTGATTGCTTTGAAGGGCAATAAGGAATATTTGAAAAAGTGTGACTCTTTCTTGGATAGATTTGTGGGTTCATGAATAATGTAATAATGGAAGGATTGCTTCATACAATCTAGTAATTTGTGTGTTACTTTGTTACTCTTCTTGTTCTGTTCTAATAATGAAGAGGTAAAAATATTAATAGAAAAAGTCAGTAGTGCTATCAAGGATGAGGATTATGAATTAATTTGAGGAAAACACTGCTGAAGTATGAAGACCAAGTTGCTATTCTTTTTTTTTTTAAGGTTTTTTGCAAGGTAAATAGGGTTAAGTGGCTTGCCCAAGGCCACACAGCTGAGTAATTATTAAGTGTCTGAGACTGGATTTGAACCCAGGTACTCCTGACTCCAGGGCCAGTGCTTTATCCACTACACCACCTAGCCTGTGAGGAATGAAGGGCATTCACAGGGTGTGGAGAGGGGCCCTTTTAAAATCCATTACAAAGGGGGGAATGGCCTCAGTGAATCACAACTGGGAGAGTTCTCCTCATCCCATTCCAAAGATGAGAAACTAGATTAGAAGAAACTAGTCCTTAACTGGTCAAGGGTAGCTTAGTCTTGATCTCCTTTGCAAATGCTGGAAGAGATCTATCTGTTCTTGCTCATTAGTATAATGAGCAGGGTGGGGAAATATATAGAAAACAATGTATCAATTAGATTTGTGACCCCAGCCTATGGATGGCATGAAGGGGCAGAAACAAAGTCTTTCAAAGTGCATAAAAGAGCTTGTATGTTGGGATTTCCCTGCCCCCTCTCCCACCATGAGAGAGATATGCCATTTTGTTAAGATATCTTAATAAACACCATTTTAATCAAAAAAAGACAATGAGAAATATTATATGACCAAAAGATTTTTGAACCTAGTTATTAAAATGATAGTGATTTTCTCAACAGAAATAATGACTTTCAGTTAAGATACTACAAAGAAAGATTATAGAAAATAATATACACCAACAAAATCTGAAAAAGATTTCATATATAAAACGAGAACAGAAATTAGTATATCCTTTCAAGGTGGAACTTCATACAAAGATTGAGTAAGTTAAAGAGCGGACTCAGAAATGGGAAGTCACCAAGAACTGGAATCTAAGAGAAGGGTAAGGAATGTCTTTAAAATATTTAATTTGCCTATTAATTTGATTTAATAAATGAAATTGCAACAAAATGAGATTTCATAAAGAAAAAATGAGGGAAGAAAAAAACTTAGAACAAAATTTTTAAAATTTTCCCAAATAGCAGAACCTTAAACAAGCGAGAAAAATAGAATTCAATAACTCCACTAGACACGAAGAAATATTGAATTCAAAAGACTGAAAAATTAAAGGAAATATTTAAAATTAAAACATAAAAAGGAAAGATTTTTAAATTATTGTATTAAAAAAAATTGACCTAATGTTCAAGGGGGGAAAAAATCATGTTATCATCTTAATCCTTGAAAACCATGCCTAAATAAAAACCCTGGATGCCATAATTTCAGAAATTGTAGAAGAAAATGGTTTCTGATCTATTAGACCCAAAGGAAATGGGGAATACATAACTCACTTCCTTAAAATAAACAAAAAGTGACAATACTCAACAATAATATAACCAAATTCTAATACTTTCAAAGTTAATAAAGATCAGTGCAAGCTGTCAGAATAAAAGGTTCAAGTATCAAGGAATTACAGTCAATATCACTCAAGACTTATTAGCAAATATTTTAAATAAAGAAAATATTTAAATAGAATAAATCAGAAGGCAAATAGAATAGAGGTCTTTAAAATATTTCTTTTGAAAAACCAAAGGGGGAATAGATACTATGAAATGCAAACAAAGAAATAAAGAGAAAGTTAGAAAGGTAAATACATTTGAGAAATTGGAAGGGGAAAAATAATGATAAAGCACATAAATCCTAATGGGAGAATTAGCAATAAATCATTTTTATTACATAAATATTTTATTTGCTTTCCAATTACATACAGTAGTAGTTTCTACCAATCATTTTTGTAAGGTTTTGAGCAATAAATTATTTTAGAATTATGAAATCTTCAAGAATCATAAAAGAAGGGGTGGCTAGGTGGTGCAGTGGATAGAGCACTGCCCTGGAGTCAGGAGTATCTTAGTTCAAATCTGGCCTCAGACATTTAATAATTACCTAGCTCTGTGGCCTTGGGCAAGTCACTTAACCCCATTTGCCTTGCCAAAAAAAAAAAAACCTTAAAAAAGAATCATAAAAGAAGTTAAATAATCAGTTGAATAATGAATATGGGACTTGGCTTGGTTATATATTTGGAATCTTTTTGGGACTTACAATGGTTTTAGTTTGTTTTACAACTTTGAAGATTGAATGAAAAGAAAAAAACACTAAAGAAAAGATAAAAAGCAAGTGGAAGAAATTATTTTGTATAAATGGAATTCGTGAAAAGAACATAGTTTAGGGAAGGGTTACAAAGCATGAATTAAAAGAGGGAAAGTGTGAATGACAAAGAACTGGGTCTGACTTTGGTGCAGAATCAATTAATAAAAATTTATTGAGCATCTATAATGAGCCAACCACTATACTAAGTGCTGGAAATATCAAAAGAAAGAACAGACAATCTCTACTCTAAAGAGCTTACACTCTAATGACAGACAAAAAAAAGACAAAAATATTGTGCAAATTTTCTATGTAGAGGAGAGATATGAAATATTTAAAAAGGGAAAGCCCTAAAAGTTGGAGGCATTCCATTGAACACGGGGTTTTAATTAAGAACTAAAGGAAACCAGAGAGCTCAGTAATCAAGGCAGAGAAGGAAGAGCATTTACAGGCATTGGAGATAGCCAAAAAGAATGCTTGTAGAACAGCCAGGAGAACAATGCTGTTTTGAAGAATACATCTTGGGGAATACGATACAAGAAGACAGAAAAACGTAAGAAGAATACCTAAGATTCTGAAAAGTTTTTAATGCCAAACAGCATTTTGTATTTTGTCCAGTAGGTGTTAGGGAATCATTTGAATTTATTGAATGGGGTAAAGTTTGACATGATTGGACTTGTGTTTTAAGAACATCACTTTAGTGACTTGATTGTAGGACAGATTAGAGAGAGACTTAAAGTAGACATACCAATCAGCAGGATACTGCAATAATCAAGGTGTGAGATGATGAGGGACTTTACTAGATAGTGGCAGTGTCAGAGGAGAGAAGTGGGAATAGTTGGTAAATGCTGCAAAGATTAAATCAACAAGCCTCAGAAAAAACTTGGATATGACATATAGTGGGAATCCAGAATGACTCCTCAATTGTAAGCCTGAAGTCCTAGGGACATGGTCAATTACATGACCACATCAGTATAAATAATAGTGCTTTCAAATTCTTAACTTCTTTTTCTTCCTATGTCCTGTCTTTGTAAAAAAGTGAGGGGTGGGGCATAGAAAAGAAAAAAGGAAAAAATTATGAGTTTGAAGAAGAAAATTCACAATTGAAAGCTGTGATATTGAACATAATTGGGATGAACTTCCCCATAAAGTAGAAGAGGATTGGATAATGGGTTATGTTGTGTAGAAGAATAATACTTGATCGATAAATATTTTCAAAGATTTAAATTGGAGAAGACTTTGCTTCAGGTATATATTCAGAAGAGCTGGGTAGTCAATACTTAGTACTTAAAAGAAAAAAAAATAAATGAGTTATAGGAAAAAATAGAGTCCAAAACTATAATAGTTTATATATATATACACACACACACACACACACACACACACACACACACACACACACACACATATGTATACTGTGCTTCTCTGTGACAGAGATAATTTTGACAAAAAGGATGGCAGGAAGAAATTAAATAAATGTAATATGTTAGAAAACTCAGATATATAATATTATCATTTTTAGTGTTAAAAGGAAAGGATATATAATTTTCTTCTGCACATGGCAACTTTACAAAAAATGATCACATGTTGGGATGTAAAAATATAATTAAAGATAATCAGAATGATTAATCAAGAAATTTGCAAAGAGAGTTAAATGATACAAAAACAAGGCTGTGGCATGGTTCTTTTCTCTTTTATTGATTTAAAAATAAAATGAAAGGGAAGAGGAAAATAATTTTTAAAATGAAGAGGGAAGGGACAGCTAGGTAGCACAGCAGATAGAGCATGGACCCTGGAGTCAGGAGTACCTGAGTTCAAATCCAGCCTCAGATACTTAATAATAACCTAGCTGTGTGACCTTGGTCAAGCCACTTAACCCCATTGCCTTGCAAAAACCAAAAATAGATAGATAGATAGATAGATAGATAGATAGATAGATAGATAGATAGATAAACAAATAAATGACTGAATGAATGAACAAATGAACGAACAAGCAAATAAATATGTAAACAAACAAATAAATACATACATACAAGGAAGAGGGGAAAACAACAACTTTGAATAATTGGAAGATGCCAAAGCAGAGCGTTCAGATTTGGAGAATGGTACAGATCTTGTTTGATGATATCATTCTTGTCTGAGCTGGAGGTTTGTGTATAGATACACAACCATTTTGTTGTAAAAATTCATTAAACTCAACAAGGATATGTGATGAGAAAGATAAATAGAGAGAGAAGAGCATGAGTGGGTATATACAATCAGTAAAATATATACAGTTTCAATAAATTCAGTGAATATACTAATTATAAGATATTGTATACCCAAATTTTTGATATGTAACTCCTAATTTTTATAAGCAAAATTTATATCACTATACATTTCATCAGCTAAGCTAATTAGTTAGACATGCACTTAAAATAGCAAATCAGAAATTAAATTGGTTAGAGAAAGAATTGGAGACCATAGAATAGATAACAATTTTAGTATGAATAAGTCATAGAAATAGATGGAACAATAAATTATGATTAGTTAAAGGAATTTCAGAATTCTTGATTGTAGAGCTCCAACACTGATAGGTGAATTAAGAATTTGAACATTTCTAGGCATAGTGAAATTTAAGTGAAAATGGTCAAGTGGTTAAATATAAATTATTTAACTGGGAAGTTCATACTTTGAGGTAGCATTTAATGTATATTGAATATTTAATGTTGATTATATATTATATTGTTTTATATAACCACAAGTTGGAATGGAGATAAAAACACTGAGCCAGTTATTGAAGTTCTTGGGACAAAATAATGTTATTGAGGGAAAAAAATTGATTAAACGAATGAGGCCAAGTATTTGTAATGAAAAGATAAGAGCTTCATAGAAACATTGAAATTGAAACACAGGAGTGAAAGCTAAAAGTAAATGAATTTATGATAAAGGACTAAGCAGAGACTTCTGGGGTAGAGCCAAGATAGCAGTGTGAAGTGCCATGTTCCCAGAGCTTTTCTATGCACAATAATAATGAAAACTCTATACATTAAAAAACAGAGCTGTCACCACAAAAAGGAAAGATTGAAACAAGTTTTCAATTGTAGACATCGTGAAGTATCTTTAGTGGAGGTCTATCTGGTCCAGAGAAAAGGGGTAGTTAGACAGCTAGACAGAACAGCAAGAAAGTCAACAGGAGGGGTGGCTAGGTGGTGCAATGGATAAAGCACTGGCCCTGGAGTCAGGAGTACCTGAGTTCAAACCCAGCCTCAGAAACTTAATAATTACCTAGCTGTGTGGCCTTGAGCAAGCCACTTAACCCCATTGCCTAGCAAAAACCTAAAAAAAAAAAAAAAGAAAAAGAAAAAAAAAGAAAGTCAACAGGAGACTTTTAGCTACAGTACAATCCAGGTCCTGACAGCTAGACAGCAGTACATGTCCAAGCATCTGGATAGCAAGTCAGAAAGGATGGTCCCAACCCCATACAAAGTCTGAACCCTGAGAATACTGGGACAAAAGACAGGACAGAGTTGAGAACAAACCACTGCCTAGCAGAACCTGGACAGAAAGGAGGAATCTAACCTCTACCTAGGCAACTCCTGGGTTGCATAGGCAACACCTGGGTTGGTAATAGGAATCAGACCCAGTTCCAGCACAAAAAGCTTGGGTCTTTATTCCCTGTATCCCAAGAGCAGAGTTCAAACAATCAAACTAAGCAAAATAACAAAAAGAGACTAATCACGCAGAGTTATTATGAAGATAGAGATAATAAAAATTCCACCTCAGAAGAAAAGTAACAGATTACCTGCTTGGAAGTCTCAGAGGAGTCTCTGAATTGGAATGAAATCCAAAACCTTATAGAGGAGTTTAAAAAAAGAATTTAAAAACCAACAAAGAAAAGAAGAAAAAAAGTGAAAAGTAAAAATATGAGAGAGAGCCATGCAGAAAAATAATGAAAAATTGACCAAAGAAATCAATTACCTTAAAAAAAATAAAAATAATCACCCAGAAAAAGAATATAACTCTTCAAAAATAAAATCTACCTATTGGAAAAAGAATGCATCTTAACAAAAAGTAAAATTAACCAACTGGAACAGGAAAGAGAAAAGTTAATTGAAGAAGATAAAATCCTAAAAATTAGAATTGGACAAATAGAAACCAACAAATCTAAGATACACCAAGATTCTATACAAGACAGGAGGTTGAAAAAAATTGAAGAAAATGTAAAGTGCCTTTTAGGAAAAACAAACAACTTGGAAAATAGATCCAGAAGAGATAATTTACAAATTATTGGTCTATCAGAAAGCCTAGATAAAAAAAAGAGTAATCCTTGAAAGAATACACAGAATAACTCAAGAAAAATACTTCAAGGACTATCATAGTCAAATTACAGAATTTTCAAATAAAAGATAAAAAGCTGCAAGCAGCCAAAAAGAAGCAATTCAAATATAAAGGAAACACAATCAGAATTAAATGTGACTTACTAACTTTAAATTAAAGGATCAGGGGTACCTAGGTTACACAGTGGATATAGAACTGGACCTGGAATCAGGAGGACATGAATTCAAATCCATCTTCAGGCACTTAATATTTACCTAGGTGTGACCTTAGGAAAGTCAGCCAACCCCATTGTCTAGTATAAAAAAGAAAAATCAAAAAAAAAAAAAACATTGAAGGATCAATGTCTAGATTATGATATTTTGGAGGGCAAAGACCTTGGATAATATGAAGAATTTACTACTATGCAAAATTCAACATTCTGTCAGGGGAAAAGATGGATGTTCAATTTTGTTACAAAATTTCCTGATAAAAAGAACAGATTTAAGCAGAGAATTCAATCTTCAAATATAAGACTCAAGAAATACATAACAAGATAAGAAGAATGTGGGGAAACACCAAATGTTAGGAGCATAAAATTGTATACAACCCTCCAAGGGAAGATGACATTTTTAACTCTTGAAAATTTCATTTCTCTTAGGTTAGTGAAAGAGTTGAATATAGTTGAAGAGATTGCCTTAGGGGATATGGGTATGGTTGTTCTTTACTATCTCTGAAGACCAACATGGCATCACTGTGTTTGAGACAATTACAGTGTATTCTGCTATGACTGATCAGACCAATATGGCTTTAGAATGCTCTCCCAAAGGTAGGACACAAATGGTGAAGGTGAACACCTGGGGAATTTAGTCTAAACTTATGTGTCTCATTTCCTTTGAGTTACTTTAATTCTGCCTTGCTCATGGAATTCACGTTCTCTGATGAGGGCACCCTTATTTAAGTAGTTCCATGCCAGTAGCTCTCATGCCTTATAATCAATGCTAAAGTTCTTAAGAGAAAACTTCAGGGTGTCCTAATACTTAAAGTACTTAGAGGCTCTATAAATAATTAAATCAGAAGTGATTTTACATTACTAGATACTAAAATTTTGTAGTACCATAGGAGCAGAGAATGTGAACCTAATTAGAAAGGTTGAATATAAAAAGATTAGAAAGTCTCCTTATCATAATTCATGGTTTAGTTAACTAGGCCTTTAATATCATTGTAAGGATGCTAAAGAAACAGTGGGAGAGAGTGCATCTGATACTTTGGTTGGGGAGGACTGTAGGGCTATGATTAGAATCCTACAGAGATGGAGGAATACTACTAGAATACTGCTATAAAGACTAGATATGGAAATATCATGAAGACATATATATATATATATATATATATATATATATATATATATATATATATATATATATATATATATGGCTATGCTTGAGTGGAGGGGAAGGTACAAAAGCTTCATGAAATGATTAGGCTTTGCTTGATTCTTTGGGTCATGACTATTGCATATCCACTGGTGAAAAGGAGATAAGGTGTAAAGTGGTTATAATTTGACACAATTCATAACTCTTGAGAAATATATTTCTAATTAGATAGAAGACGGAGGGGACGCAATGTTGCTTATCAAGTAATCAAGCAAACAATTGATCAAACTTTGAGAAAATTATATCAGGTCAGAAAAATGAATATTTTGAGAAAGGGGATGTAAGTACAAAACAAAATTAAAGCAATAAAAAACACAAAAAGAGGGATTATGCTAGGAGAAGGCTGGGAGTACAGAAACTACATCTTCCTAATAGGCATCATATGCAATGAAGTTATATCATTATTATCATTATTAAACATATATATATTTGTGTGTGTGTGTGTGTGTGTGTGTGTGTGTGTGTGTGTGCGTGTGTAGTGGTAAGAGCATACATATTCTTAGAGGAAAAACTGAAAGAATTTCAAGGAGACATTGACAGCCAAACAATAATGATGAGCCATCTCAACATCCTTCTCTTAGTACTAGATAAATTTAGCCATAGAATAAACAAAAAGGAAGTTAAGAAAGTGAATAAAATCTTAGAAAACAGATATGATAGACTCTGGAGAAAACATATGGGGGATAGAAAAGAATATACCTTTTTCTCTGAAGTACATGGCATCAATAATCAAATTTACTATGTAAATACCTTACAATCAAATGCAGAAAAGTAGGAATAATAGATGCATTCTTTTCAGATCATGATGTAATTAAAAATTGCATGTAATAAAAGATCATGGAAAGATAAATAAAAAATTAATTGATTAATTGGAAACTAAGTACAATTTTAAAGAATGAGTAGATCAAACAACAAATCATAGAAATAATCAATTTCATAAAGAAAATAACAATGAGACATCATACCAAAACTTATGGGATACAGTCAAAGCCATTTTAAGGGAAATTTTATATCTCTAAATGCTTATATGAATAAAATAGAGAAAGAGGATATCAATGAATTAGGTATACAACTAAAAAGAGGCAGAAATATCAATTGCTCATGGGTATATGAAGATAATATAATAAAAATGAGAATTCTATCTAAATTAAAGACTTATTTAGTGCCATACAGTCAAACTCCAAAAAATCAAGTTAGTGACATAGGGAAAAACAGTAACAAAATTGATATGGAAGAACAAAATATCAAGACTATCAAGGGAATTGTTGAAAAAAATGAAAAGAAAGGTGCCTTAGCCATATGAGATCGAAAATCATATTATAAAGCATCAGTCATTAAAACTGTTTGGTACTGGCTAAGAAATAGAGTGCTGGATCATTGGAATAAATTAAAGGAAAAAGAGAGAACAATAAATTACTATGGTATTCTATTGACTGATAAACCCAAAGATTCCAGAATCTGGGATAAAAACTCCCCTTTCAATAAAAACTTATGGGAAAATTGGAAGACAGTTTGACAGAAAATTGTACTAGCCCAACAACTCACACCCTATACCAAGATAAGGTTAAAATGGATGCTAAATTTAGACATAAAAGGCAATATTATAAGCCAATTAGTAGAACCAAGAATAGTTATACCTATCAGATCTATGGAAAAAGGCCACTTTTATTACCAAAGAAGATGTAAAGAACATTATAAAAAATGGATAATTTTGATTACATTAAATTAAAAAGTTTTTACACAAACAAAGCCACTTTAACCAAGTTTAAAAAAATTGTAATAAGCTGGGAAACAATCTTACAGCTGGTGTTTCTGACAAAAGACTCATTTCTAAAATATGTAGAGATTTGAATCAAATTTATTTAAAAAATAGGCCATTGTCCAATTAATAAATGGTCAAAAGATATGCAAAGTCAATTCTCAGATGAAAATAAACAAGTCATGTGAATAATTGCTCTAAAGCATTATTGATCAGAGAAATGCAAATTAAATTATCTCTGAGGTACCACTTCACATATCTCAGATTGGTCAATATGATTTGAAAGAAAAATGATCAATGTTGGAGGGGATGTGGGAAAACTGGGACACTAATGAATTGTTGGCAGAGCTGTGAACTAATCCAATCTTTCTGGAGAGCAATTTGTAATTATGCCCAAAGGGCAATAAATTATGCCTCCCTGTTGATCCCTGAAGAGATCATAAAAAAGAGTAACAGTCCCACATGTATAAAATTATCCATAGTAGCTCTTTTTTTAGTAGTACAGAATTGGAAACTGAGTTTATGCTCATCAATTGGAGAATGGTTAAATAAATTGTGGTATACATGTCTGATTAAACACTATTCTATAAGAAATCATGAGGGACAGAATTTCAGAAAATTCTGGAAAGACTTCCATGCATTGATGTTGAGTGAAAAGAGTAAAACCAGAATAACATTATACACATTAACAACAACAAGGGACCATGATCAGTCATGATGGACTTCTTCATTTCAGCAGTACAATAATCAAAAAGAATTTTTACAAGACTTGTGATGGAAAATGACATCCATATCCAAAGGAGGAACTGTAGGTTTTGAATGAAGACCAAAGCTTATTATCTTCAATTTTAAAAACTGGCTTCTTATCTTTTTTATTTTTTAATTGATATTTATTTTTTCCAAATATGTTATGAAAAATTTTTCAACATTCATCCATGTGCATATGTATATTGTTAAGTTAAAGAATTTCCTTCCAGGCAGTTAGGTGGCACAGTGGATAGAGTACTGGCCTTGGAGTCAGGAGTACCTGAGTTCAAAGCCAGCCTCAGACACTTAATAATTACCTAGCCGTGTGGCCTTGGGCAAGCCACTTAACCCCATTGCCTTGGAAAATCTAAAAAAAAATAATAAAATAAAAATTTCCTTCCACCTTCCCTTCCTATCCCAGCAGCAGTCATGTCAACATTGTACATACATATTCTGGATAAACATGTTTACAAATTAGTCATTTTCAGTATGAGGAATTAGGATTAAGGGAAGGAGATACAGAAGAGATAATTTTTATAAGGTGTTCATCAGATTCTGAAGACTTTTTGTTTTGTTTTGTTTTGTTTTTCTTCCTCTGGATGGGTATAGCATAGTCCATAGCTGGACTAACATGGTTGTCCTAGCTTTCTGAACTGCTGAGAGGAGCTCCTCTTACAACGTTGTTGCTAATGTGTACATTTTGCCCTTGGTTTACTGAGTATCAGATCCTTTAACTCATTCCATGCTTCTCTAGAGCATGAACATTAGTGATTTCTTATAGAGCAATAATATTCCATAGTATTCATGTATCATAACATGTTTAGTCATTCCCCAACTGACAGACATCTCCTCAATTTCCAATTCTTTGCCATTACAAAAAGAACTGCTATGAACGTTTTGGAACATGTGGGACTTGTCCCATTTTTTATTTCTTCTAGATATAGACCTAGAATTGGAATTTCTGGGTCAAAGGAAATGAATTTTTTAATTGCTCTTTGGGCATAGTTCCATATTGCTTTCCAGGATGGTCGAATCAGTTCACAACTCCACCAGCAATGCATCAATGTTCCAATCCTCCCACAACCTCTTCAACATTGATCATTTTCCCTTTTTTCTTATCTTGGCCAATCTGGTAGTTGTGAAGTGACACCTCATAATTGTTTTAATTTGTATTTCTCTAATCAGTAATGATTTGGAGAATTCTTTTTATAATTATATAGTTTTAATTTCTTCATTTGAAAACTGTCTGACAATTATTTATCTATTGGGTAATGACTTGTAACCTTATAAATTTGATATAGTTCTCTAAATAGTTTAGAAATGAGACCTTCATCAGAAATCCTATTTGTGAAAATTTTCACCCAGCTTTATGTTTTCCTTCTAACTTTGGCAGAAAAACTTTATAGTCAAAATCAGCCATTTTGCAGTTTATAATGAAGTTTGTAAAGATATTTATCCAAAATATCTATGTACAACATTAACCTGACTGTTTGCTGCTGGGGGGATGAGAAGAGAGGGTGGAAGGAAACAGATTAATAGATCTATTAATTTATCTATGGTATTGCCCTTTATATTGAAATCCTGAACTTATTTTAAACTTATTTTGATATAGGGGTTAAGATGTAGGTCTATGACTAGTTTTTGTCATACTATTTTCTAATTTTCCTCCCAAATTTTTGTCAAATAGTGAATTCTTATCCCACAAGCTAATATCTTTGGGTTTGTCAAACAGTAGATTGCTGAAGTCATTTACTGTGGTTTCTTTTAAACCTGTCCAAATCCACTGATCCATTACTCTATTTCTTAACCAGTACCTGGCATTTTTGATGACTGCCACTTTATAGTATAGTTTTACATCTGGTAGAGCTAGACAACCTTCCTTTACATTTTTTTCCCATCAGTTCCCTTGCTATTCTTTCCCTTTTTTGGTCCAGGTGAATTTTTTAAAACTATTTTTTCTAGCTCAGTAAAATAGTTATTTAGTAGTAAGATTGGAATGGAATTGAATAAGCAATTTATTTAGGGTGGAATTGCCATTTTTATGATATTAGCTTGAAGTAACCAAGAGCAATTGACATTTTTTCCAATTATTTGGATCTTACTTTATTTGGGTGAGAAAGGCTTTATTATTGTATTCATAGAGTTTCTGGGTTTGTCTTGGGAGGCAGATTTCAAGAATTTAATATTGTTTATAGTTACTTTAAATGGAATTTCTCTTTCTATCTCTTGTTCAAATGTAGCAATGCTGATGATTTATGTGTGTTTATTCTATATCCTGTCACTTTGCTGAATTTGATTCAAAATTTTTAGTTGATTTCCTCAGGTACTCTGAGTATGCCATTATATCATCTTCTCTTATTGCTACAGCTAGCAATTTTAATACTATATTGAATAGTAATGGTGATAAAGGGCATCTTTGTTTCACCCCTTGATTTTATTGGAACTGCTCCAAATTTGTACTCAATACATATGATATTCGCTGATGATTTTAGATAGATGTTTATTATTTTAAGGAAATTTTAAAGGAAATTTAAGGAAATGTTTAAGGGAAAACTCCATTTATCCCTAAACATTTTAGTTTTTTTGTTTGTTTTATTTTCTATCATTTTTATAGGAATGGATGTTGTATTTTTCCCAAAGACTTTTTCAGCATCTGTTGAGATAATCATATGATTTCTGTTGGTTTTGCTACTGATATGTTCAATTATGTTGAGTGTTTTTTTAATATTGAGCCATCCATGCCTACCTGGCATAAATCCTACCTGATCATGGCGTATTATCCCAATAATAATTTGGCAGAGTCTTATTGCTAAAATTTTATTTAGATTTCTTCCATCAATATTCATTAGGGAGATTGGTTTACAATTTTCTTTGTCGGTTTTGGTTCTTCCTGGTTTTTGTATCAGCACCAAGATGGTGTCATAAAAGGAATTTGGCAATGCTCCTTCTCCTATTTTTTAAAAATAGTTTATGTAGAATAGGAATTAATTGTTCCTTAAATGTTTGGTAGAATTCACTTGTAAAACCATCTGTATCTGAAGACTTTTTTCTTAGGGAGTTTATTGATGGTTTCTTCCATTTCTTTTTCTGAAGTGTAGTTATTTAAGTATTTATTACCTCTTCTGTTAATCTGGGCAATTTGTGTTTTTTAAGTATTCATTCATTTCGCTCAGGTTATCCAATTTATTGGCATACAATTCTGCAAAGCAGCTCTGAATAATCACTTTAATTTCCTCATCATTGGTGGTTAGTTCACCCTTTGGTTTTTCATACTGGTAACTTGGTAATCATTTCTTTTTTGGATCAGATTAACCAAAAGTTTTTCTATTTCATTGACTTTTTCATAAAACCAAATCTAGTTTAATTTATGAGATCAATGGTTTTCTTGTTTTCAATTTTACTAATCTCTCCATTGAGTTTCAGGATTTCTAATTTGGTATTTAATTTTGGATCGTTAATTTGTTCTTTTCTAGATTTTTCTAGTTGCATACTCAATTCATCGATCCCCTCTTTATTTTATTCATAAAGTCATTTAGAGATATAAAGTTTTGCCTCGAAACCGTCTTAGTTTCATCCCATAAATTTTGGTATGATGTCTCATTAGTATCATTTTCTTGTATATAATTATTATTTCTATTATTTGCTGTTTAATCCATCCATTATTTAAGATTGTTATTTAATTTCCAAATAGTTTTTGGTTTATCTTTCTATGACCCTTCATTACATTTAATTTTTATTTCATTATGGACTGAGAAGCCTGTATTTTTGGTTGGTTCCTTTCTGCTTTTGATTATTATACCCTAATAGTACAATGGTAAATTTTGGTATAGGTACCATGTACTGCCTAAAAAGGTATATTCTTTTCTATCCCCATTAACTTTTCTCCAGAGGTCTATCATATCTAAATGTTCTAATATTTCATTCACCTTCTTAACTTCCTTTTTGATTATCTTGTGTTTAGATTTATCTAGTTCTGAGAGAGGGAGGTTTGAGATCCCTCATTATTAAAGTTTTGTTGTCTATGTTTCCTTGTAATTCACTCAGATTTTCCTTTAGGAATTTGGATGCTATACCACTAGGTACTTACAGGTTTTGTAATGATATAACTTCATTAGCAATGGTACCTTTTAAGAAGATGCAATTTCCTTCTTTATCCCATTTAATGAGATTGATTTTTGCTTCTATTTTAACTGAGATCAGGATTGCTACCCCAGATTTTTTTTTTTATTTCAACTGAGGCATAATATATGTTGTTCCATGCTTTTACCTTTACTTTTTGTGTATCTCTCTACTTCAAATGTGTTTCTTGTGAAAAATATATTGAAGGATTCTGGTTTTTAATACATTCTGCCACATGCTTCCTTTTTATGGAATAGTTCATATCATTAATATTTACAATCAAGATTACTAAATCTGTATTTCCCTCCTTGTTATCTTTCTCCATTGATATTTTTATTTTTTCTTTTCTCTTATTCCTCCTCACCAAAATTTGACTCCCTTTCCCTTTTAACTTTTCTTTTTAAATTTCACTTTCAGTTTATTTTCACTTATACCTTTGACTTCCCTTTTCTAAGTTCCATCTCCCTTTATCTTTCCCTTCCCCTTCCCTGTAGATTAGGATAGATTTTTTTTAGATTTTTCAAGGCAATGGGGTTAAGTTTAGGCTTGCCCAAGGCCACACAGCTAGGCAATTATTAAGTGTCTGAGGTCAGATTTGAACCCAGGTACTCCTGACTCCAAGGCTGGTGCTCTATCCACTGCACCACTGAGCCGCACCAGGATAGATTTTTTTAAACTAAAGTAGGAATGCATCTTATTCCTATTCTGAGCCAAGTTTTTTTGAATACAATTTACTTAGCATTCACACTAAAACATTTTTCCCCAAAATTATAATTTTTTTGTCTCTTTACCTGATGTTATCACTCATTTTAATCAGGTTTCATCAAACATAGTTTGATTATTTGATTGCGTGATAAGTTCAAATTGTTATCAAAGTATCATCACAGATTGAGTGCTTAATTGCTTGATAAGAAGCATTGTCTCAAATTGCACCTAATTATAGTTATAATCATTTTTTTACCTTACCATCTTTCCAAGTATCCTCCAAGGACACACAGTCCTCCTCATGAGTCAAAGTATCATCCTAAACCTATTTTCTCTCACACTTAACCCCCCCCCCAGGGTAAATAACCCCTTGTTAAGTGAAACATAGATTAAGTCAAACACTGATTTAATTAATTACAAGAATCTTAAAGGACTCTAAGTACTAGGAGACACTGAAGGTCTGCCTTGAGAACTTTACAAATGATTGTAAGTTTTGGAAGACACTGACTCAGGTCTCCCCCAGTTTATGTTGCCCTTATCTGAGAAAGTGCTAAGTTTTGTCATCACAGCAGAATTAGGCTGGGTCAAAAGATAGTGAAACACTTAAATTTAGATGTATCATCCTTGCTTTTCATCAGGGCTTTTTGTCTCAATCATAGCGATGTCATCTTGATCCTCTTCAATGGAGAGACAAGACCCAACTCTATCCATATCCTTATGTCCAATCCCTTAAACTATATTTGACTCTTTAATTATGCTAAGAGAAGAAAGTTCTCAAGAATTAGAAGTATTGTATCTTCCTTTTTATTCAAACAATTTGTTGGTCTTGACCAACATTTGTTTTGTTTTGTTTTATCATTCCCCTTTTCATTTACCTTTTTAGACAACTCATGAGTCATTTATTTGATATTTGAATTCTCTGTTCAGTTGTGGTCTTTATGTCAGGAAATTCTGGTAGATTTCTTTCATTGAACATCCATCATTCCCCCAGACAGTATACACTGAATTTTATAGGAAAGTAAATTCTTGGTTGTAATTCCAGGTCTTCTGCCCTCTGATATACAGTATTCCAAGTGTTCTGGTCTTTCAGTGTTGAGGCTGAAAGGTCCTATGTGAGTCTGATTGGGTTTCTTTTGTATTTAAATTGTTTTCTTTTTTGCTGCTTGCAGTATTCTTTCCTTTATTTGAGAGTTTTGGAATTTGTCCATAATAGCCCTTTGAGTTTTTATCTTGGGGTCTTTTTCTGAAGGGGTTCTGTGCATTCTTTCAATGATTATATTGTCTTCATGTTCTAGCAGATTTGGACAGCTTTCCCTAATAATTTCCTGTATGATGTTTTCCAGATTCTTTTTCCTTTTTGATCTAGGTGTCCTGGTATTCTGATGATTCATAGATTACCTCTTCTAGGTCTATTTTCCAGTTCATTTGTTTCTACCAGAAGATATTTTATGGGTTTTTTTCCATTTTTTCAGCCTTTTTTATTTTGTTTGATGGAATCTTGTAGTCTCATAGATTCATTGGTTTCTATTTGTTCAATTCTAATTTTTAGGGTTTTATTTTCTTCAATTACCTTTAGTGTTTCCCTTTTAAAGGTGTTGAATTCTCTGGTTAATTTTTTCATAATTTTCCTGCATTACCAGATCTGGATTGCACTATGGTTAAAAGCTTCCTGCTGACTTTCCTGCTCTTCTGCCTCCTGGGTTTTATTTCCCCTTTTCCACAAAAAAGACAGACCTTCACTGAAGATCCTCCATTGAAAACTTCTTTGAATATTCTTTTTTTTAATGAGATCTGTAGCTTGAATGTCAGTGCAGAGGATTCATTTATCTTCGGTAGGGAAATCTCTGGTAACATGTTAGCTTCCTGCCACCATCTTGACTCAGCCCCCTAAGATCTCACTCTCTATTTTTCTCTCTATTAACATAGTCTTTATTCCATTTTGATCTGATTCTTTTTTCATAACCTGCTCAATATCAATGTTTAGTGTGGCTATAAATATAGAGCTTATAGCAGATTGCTTTCTGTCAGGGGGGAGGAAGGAGAGAAGGGAGGAGGGAGAATAATTGTAAAAACTGTAAAAAGATAATTGGCAAAACTACCACTGCATGCAGTTGGAAAAAGAAATAAATAAAATATTTTTAAAAATAAAATAAAAATAAAAACACTAGTGAATATCAGAATAAATGGAGTTTTCCTTAAAAAATAATATATATACAGTAATTATCTAAAAATTTTTTGTATCTTCCTTTTTATTCAAACAATTTGTTGGTCTTGACCAACATTTGTTTTGTTTTGTTTTATCATTCCCCTTTTCATTTACCTTTTTAGACAACTCATGAGTCATTTATTTGATACAAAAAATATAATACAGAATGGAGATACATTAGGAATATTTCCAATAAGATAAAGGCTGAAAAAAGGATGCCCATTATAACCTTTGCTATTCAATTAACTTTAGCATACTAATAAAACTACTATACTAATCAAACAACCAAATAGTAATTTTTATCAAGCTAGGAAAAATTAGTAACAAAATTCACTTGGAGCATCAAAAGATCAAGAATATCAAGGGAATTGATAAAAAAAAAAAGTAAAGTAAAGTGTACTTCCTCTACCAGTTATAAAACTATACTATAAAGCAGCAGTCATCAAAACTACCTAAAAATGGTTAAGAAACAGAGTAATTGACCAGTAGATTAGGATAAATACAAAAGAAACAGAAGTAAATGATTATGGTAATCTATTATTTTACAAACCCCAAAACATTAACTTCTGGGGGAACTCACTATTCAACAAAAATTGTTGGGAAAACTGGAAAATAATATGGCAAAAACTAGACATAGACCCACATCTCACACCCTTTCTAAAATAAGGTCAAAAATGGGGAACAGGATTTAGACATAAAGAGTGATACCTTAGACCACTTAACAGATCAAGACATACTCTATTTGTCACATCTATGGAAAGGGGAGAATTTATGAATAAAGAAGAAATAGAATACATTTTAAATTGCAAATTGAATGACTTTGATTATATGAAATTAAAAAAGGTTTTGCTGTAATAAAACCAATGCATCCAAGATTTGAAGGAAAACAGAAAGCTGGGAAACAATTTTCATAACTAGGATTTCTGATAAAGTTCTCATTTTTAAAATTAGAGAGAACTGAATCAAATTTATAAAGTTTCATGTCATTCCCCAACTGACAAATGATCAAAGGTTATGGACAAGCAGTTTTCAAATGAAGAAAACAAAATTATATATAATCTTATGAAAAAATGCTCCAAGTCATTACTGAATAAAGAAATACAAATTAAAAGAACTGTCAGACAAAAGGGAAAATGATCAATGTTGTACATACTGCTATAATTCTCCTAAAACTACTCTCTTTTCTTAGACAGTCTACAAATTTTGTTTCTTTTCCTTTCCAATCCTCTTTTTGTGAATCTGTTTTATTTTTGAAATCAAGAAAAATATCATATTTATCTCTATAAGCCCTCTACTTCTACTGCACTTATAGGCTAAAATCATAATAACAAAATCTCCAACACTTAGCACAGTGTTTGGCACATGTAACCACTTAATAAATGAGTTTTCATTCATTCAGTCCATCTCAAAAAAGTCAAAAAATTAAGTTATATTTCTCTGGGGACAACCCAATCTAAATAGATGCCTATAGCGGTTATAAATCTTCCTTCTTTAACTAGCACATTTGTCCCCCTACCACACAGGCATATATGGGAACAATTTAATTTATGTTTCTCTCTAAAAAAAAATCACTCCAAATTTTGTCAGCAAACCTGTCTGACCATAAACTAAATTGGACACTTTGGTCAAGAAAGCAATAGATTGAGCAAGAAAAGTAAATAGGATTATGTACTATAATGAATTACTCACTTATTTTATTGAATTGGCCAGATAATATAATTAATGATGTAATCCAGGTGCATAAAGTAAACCCAAAGTTAAAGAGTTAAAGTTTCCATTTTATGGCCCAAATTCCTTGATATATACATACATATATATATGTATATATATATACATATATATGATATGTGTGTGTATATATATATGTATGTGTGTGTTTTATAATTTGCAAATAATTGGTCTTACAATAGCCATAGTCATATTCAAAAATTCAACATTAATGGTTTGATATGTCTATCAGACATCAGATCTTTGCATGGATTTGTGATATATTTTGAACCACGCTTGAAAGACACTTTTTTCAATGATGTGGATAAATATATAAAGGGAATGTTCATGATAAATCTGCAAAGTTTCGTGACCTCAATGAAGAGCTGATACATTGAACAGCAGATTTAGGATCCATAAAGATCTTAGTAGGTTCTAGCATTGGACTGATTTTAACATAATGAAAATCAAATGGGATAAATGTAAAGCCTTACACTTGGGTTCAAAAAATCAATTCCACCAAAATAAGGTGGGGGAAGTATGCTTGAATATCAGTCTGTAAAAGAAAAATGAACTGTTAGTTTTTAGTGAGCGCCAACTTCAAAATGAATCCACAACACATTATGGAGGTCTAAAGAAACAAGCTATTGTATTTTTGGAGGAAGCTATAAATCCTATGTACTGAGATGTCTTTAGACAACATATGAAATAGAGATAACAAATGGTATGGTGGATAGAGACCTAAAATCAGGAAGAAATGAGATTCAAATCTGTCTCATGTCCTTTCTATCTATGTTCTTGGGCAAGTCACTTAACCTCAGTTTCTTTCAATATCAAATTGAATTATTGTGAGGATTAAATGACATAATATTTGTAAAGTGTTTAGCACAGTTTTGGATGTAGTGTAAGTGCTATGTACATGGTAGTAATTATTATTGATGTTATACTCAGTTTAGAAAGAACATTAATAACCTGGAAAATGCCTAGAGAAAGAAAAATAGGACTGTGAAAGACTTGATTCCATATTTCATGAGAATTGGTTGAAGAAATTAGTGTATTTTTAGTCTAGAAAGCGAGAGCTGTGGGCAAGTTCTTCAAGGATTGTGATATGAAAGAAAGAATTAATTTGCTCCATTTGAGTCCAATAGGCAAGAGAATTACTAATGCTTAGAAGTTCCCAAAGGGGAAACAGCACATCTCAGAAATAGCTTCTTCATAGTTGGAGTTATTTATAAGGGGAAAGGACGTCCCTAGAAGATGGTAGTTGTTACCAAATTGTAAGTTTTCAATGAATGGTTACATGATCCTTGGCTTTGTACACTGTAGTCAAGATTTCAGGTATGAGTTAGACTAGATAGATTCTGACCTTTTTAATTTTGTTATATAATTATAGAATCATGTTTCCAGAATTAGATTTCACTTCATCATAAGATGGAAGAAAATGATTGTTTTATAAGAAACTAAATGTCCCCCATCCCCTTTGTAAGTAACCCCCAAAAAGAACTATCCATCCTAGTCCAAAACCCAAAGATATGAAGAGCCTCAGAAAACTAATAGTCAATATTCTTAGGAATAAATCTCTTTTTAAAAATTATTTTGGTATGAGGAAAACATGGACATGTGGAAACTTGGAAATATTGAATTAGTTGAATTTTACCAATTTTCAAGCCAAATAGCACCAGTTTATATAATAAAAGCTCTCACTTATATGGTACTTGAAGATTTGTGAAGCTCTCATTGAATCATGTTACTCCTTTATAGCCTCTATGTTTTAAAATATTCATCATAATACTCTACAACATCAATATACTTAGTTATTTTCCAATAAACTGGCATCTATTCAGTTTTCGCATCTTCATCATTTTAAAAATCTGCTAAAAATATTTCTGGACAGCTAGATGACCTGAAAGAAGAAGTCAGGGAAATCCAACTTCAAGTTGGACCTCAGATGCCTGCTAGCTGTCACCCTGGCCAAGTCACTTAAAACTGTTTTTCTCAGTTTCTTAACTGTTATATGAACTGGAGAAGGAAATGACAAACCACTGCAGTATCTTTCCCAAGAAAACCCCAAAAGGTGACATGAAGAACTAGACAGACTCAACAATAACAGCATATTTTGTTTTATATCTTTGTCTTCCTTGAAAACACATGGATTTAAGTGTCAAGTATATCACCATTATAGTCATTTTCTTAGCCTAATGCCAAATTGTTTTACAGAATATTAGACCAATTCAAAGAACAAAATCCCATTAGAGTTGACCTTTTTCACAACTCCTCAATACTTGTTCCTATCTTTATCATATTCATATGTTATGAAGTGAAACCTTAAATATATTTTGATTTTTATTTCTCTCATAGTAGTGGATAATTGTTTCACATGGTTGTTAATAACTTGTAATATTTTTATAATTCTTTGATCATAAATGACTGAAGAAAATTTTGATTTTTGATAATTGTTGATTTCACACATCTTGGATGTTGGACCCTTTTCAGAAGTAATTAATACAAATATTTCTTCCCAGGTGTTGTTTGCTTTTATTTGCTTTTAATATAAGAAAAGGAAAATCAATGAAAAAGTTATAGAAAACTATCAACAATGAATATAAATTTTAAAGTTCCAAATAAAATCGAAGCAAAAATTTGGAACAATTTATTTAAAAATATGCAATTTCCTCCAGAAGTAGGACATGTACAGATGGTGAATATCATTGGTCCCAGTAAGTCATCAAAACCTTCTACCAAAGAACTCAGGGATAACAATCTGCAATGGTGAACAGAGGACCTACATTGATAAATCTATCAATCATTTGAAGTATTTTAATGTAATAATAATTATTAGTATTAATAGCATCAACAACAATAAAAAGTTATTACATTATCACCTTTTATGTTCTATGTGCATGCTCTTTTCCCCTAAATGAATAAAAAGTCTTTGAAAATTTTGAAATCCAAGCCCTTTCCTTTTAGAATAGAAAACTAAGACCTAAAGAGGGAAATGGTTTTTCTCCCCCATTGTGAGAGACTCCTCAGTTCCTCTGCTTGGAATTCTTAGGCCTCTTCAAGGTTCAGCTGAGGTGATACTCCTACATGAGGATATTTCTGAATTTCTTTAACAGTTAGAATTCCTTCACACCCATAATTGCTTTGCATCTACTTATCTGTGTATCATTCTCTGTCCCCAACACAAAATATAAGCTACTTGAGGGCATAGACTATTGCCTTTTTCTCTTTGTATATCCAGTACATAGACAAAACTTCACAATGAGATTTCACATATAATATATATTTAGTGACTTGAAATTCTTCCTGGAATATGAAAAAATAATGTAATAATTCATTCCGTTGTTCAGACTTGATAATATCTCATCCTTGTTCCCAATGAAGTTGCCTAAAGATCTAATATGTAATTTGCAGTACAAATGTTAGATATGGAATGAGAATTCTTTGTTAAAAGTATATATAAAATCTATACAAACTCAGAATAACCACTTTAAGCCTTCTGGGAGCAGTTTCATCATTGGTAAAATGAGAGATGAACTAGCTAATTTCTTTAACACTTTCAGTTCTATGTTCAAGATTCTTTGAGATGTTAAGTCATTTGTCCAGTTATTTCTTTAGAAAGCCATTCCTGCACCCAGTCTTTCTTGATCCTTAGATCAACTTTTTACTGTTATACTTCTTTTAATACCTATTGTATATTGCAAATTATTATTCAGATGATATTCTAATATTATGGTCTAATAATAGATTGGAGGTAATGATCTCAGTTGGGAATTAGAGTATGAAAGATTGATAAATAAAACTGATGATTCTACCATAGGCAAGGCCTAGAGGTAGAAATCCGCACTAGAAATAATACTAGAAAATAGAAGGAAGAAAAAAATGTCAAGGGATTTAGGTTACATAACCCAAAATTATATTTTGCAGATGAGGAAAATGAAACTTAGAGAGGCAAAGCACTTTGCCAAAAGATATATTCAGTAAGAAGCAGAACCAGGCTTCCATTCCATATCCTCTGTCTCTAAATCCAATATTCCTTCCAATATGGCATTTGTTCCTATAGGGTAACTTCTAGAATTCCTCTTCATGTCCCCTAGTTAAAGTAAACTCACTATTTCCAAAGGCATCTTTTAGACATTTCTCATTGTTAATTTTTTTTATTTACATATAAACTATACTGAATTTTTTGCATCTTCTGACTAATTCTTCTCTCTTAAATAGCAGAGCAAATCAAATTTTCTTAAACATGAAAGTTCTCTATATACTTAAAAGCAGTTATCAGGTCTCACCTAAATCTTTTCCTGCCTACTTTCCTTTGGTTATGCTCCAGCTTATCTGCATCCCTTCTAAAATGGAATGCCCAGAGATGAATAGACTACTCCAAAAAATGATGGATCTATCAATTAATCCTAGTTTCTAGCTTTTGGGGTTACCAGATGAAACTTTTAACTCATATCATGTTTTCAGGTTACTAAAATCTACCATTTTAGCTAAATTGCTTTTTACCATGATTCCTCTATTTTTCACTTATGAAGTTGATATCTTAAACTCTTTATTTGTTCTTATTAAAATTCATATAAGAACACAATGTCAAAATGCTTAGAGAAATTGGAGGCAGATTTAGGTTGAAGTTTCACCCTTTATATTTAATATCTGTGAGATTATGTATAGATCACCAATAGGAGGAGAGACAGAGATAAAAACAGAGGCAGAGAGACAGAGAGAGAGAGAGAGAGAGAGAGAGAGAGAGAGAGAGAGAGAGAGAGAGAGAGAGAGAGAGAGAGAGAGAGAGAGAGAAAGGGGGAGAGAGAGAGAGAGAGAGAGAGAGAGAGAGAGAGAGAGAGAGAGAGAGAATGCATATGTATTGCAGATACTGGGAAATTTTAAGCCTTAATCAATCCTGGGTCATGCTATATTTTTATCTCTGCATCAGGATTGAATTCTGATGTCAAAATTCATCTAGTTCCTTTCCTTTCCTACAATTCAATTGTTCTCTAATATGTCCTTTTTTAAAAAAACTATTTTTATTGTTTTAGTTAAATATTTCCCAATTATGCATAAAAAGAATGAATAATTATTTTGAGTTGCAAATTCTGTCCCTCACTCTTACCCTTTCACCTTCATTGGGAAGGAAAGCAATTTGATATTGATTATAAAGGTGAAATTATGCCAAACATATTTCCATATTAGATATACTGGAAAAAATAAACTAAATAAAGCAATAAAAATTGAATTTTTTTAAAAAAATGCTTCAGTCTGCCTTTAGAGTTCTTCAGTTCTCTCTCTCTCTCTCTGGAAGTGAATAGTATTTTTTATTATCAGTCCTTTGGAATAGTCTTGAATCATTGTCTTGATCAAAGAATCTAAGTTTTTCACAGTTGATTATTCTTACAATATAGCTATTACTATGTTCAATGATGTCCTGGGTCCTGCTCACCTCATTTTGCATGAGTTCATATGTCTTAGATTTTTCTGAAATTATCCTACTCATAATTTCTGATATTATTATAGTATTCCAAAAAAATCATATACTACAACTTATTCAGCCACCCCCCCAATTGATAGATATTTCCTTGATTTCCTAATCTTTGCCACCAGAAAAAAAGGAGCAGGTTTAAATATTTCTTTTTACAGAAATAGATCCTTTTTCCTTTTCTGTTGTCTCTTTAGAATATAGAACAAGTAGCATTGTTATAGATAGAGAGGGATATAGCATATAGAGTGCTAGACTGAAGTCAGAAGACTTATCTTTCTGAGTTCAAATCTGGAGTCATACACTTATTAACTATGAGACCCTGGGCAAGTAACGGAACTCAATTTGCTTCAGTTTCCTATTCAGAACTCAATTTACTTCAGTTTCTTATCTGTGAAAAACACTAGAAAAGGAAATGGAAAGTCTCTCTGGTATTTTAGTCAAGAAAATTCCATCAGAGACAAACTTCACAAAGAGATAAACATGATTGAACAACTAAAACAAAGTGGTACTTCTGGGTCAAAGACAGTGCAGTTTTAAAGCTCTTTGAATGTAGTTTCAAATTGTTTTCTAGAATGTTTAGACTAGTTCACAACTCTAAAAACAGTGTCTTAGTGTTCCAAGTTTTTCACACTATCCTCCAGTATTTGTCATTTTTCTTTTTATTCATTATCCAATTTGATAAATGTAAAGAGGTATCTCAAAGTTGTTTTAATTTGCATTTCTCTAATCAATAGTGATTTATAGCATTTATTCATTTGATTATAGATCACTTTGATTTCTTCTTCTGAAATGTGCCTGTTCATATTTTTAACCATTTTCCAGGTAAGGTATGACTCTTTTTTTTATAAATTTGGCTCAGTTTAATTTTGAAAGAAAAAAATGAGTCCTTTATCAAAGTTTTATTTTCCTTCTAATTTATCTGCATTAGTTTTAGTGATGAGAATGTTTTTTAATTTCAGGTAAACAAAATTATCTTTTATTTTCCTTAATTCTTTCTATCTCTTATTTTAGCCTTAGACTCTTTTCTTTATTCATTGATCTAACAGGTACATTTTTTCCATGCTGCCCAAATTTACTTATGATATCATAATTTTTGTCTAAATTATTTATCCATTTTCACTTTATTTTCAGCCAAACTTCTTGCCAGTTTTCCCAGGAATTTTTTTACATGTTGAGCTCCAATCCCCAAAGCTTAAATCAATGGGTTTATCAAATACTAGTTACCTGTGATAATTTACTATTATGTATTGTGTACCTAATCTATTCTACTTAGTCCATTTTGTAGATAACACCAGACTGTTTTAATAATTACAACTTTATAATGTGATTTGAAATCTGAAACTAGTAGATCTTCATTTCCTTCATTGATTCCCTGAATATTCTTGACCTTTTCCTCCTCCAGATAAGTTTTATTACTATTTTTCTAGTTCTATAAAATAATTGTTTGGTGATTTGCTTGGTATGGCATTAAATATGCAAATTAACTCAGAAAAAATTGTTATCCTTAAGCAATTACTATTTCTCCCATTAGATCTGTTTGTGTAAAATATATTTTCCTTGGGTTCTCTTTAGCAGATAGACTCCCAACAATTTTATAATGTCTCCAATTACTTCAAATGAAATTTTTCTTTTTATCTGCTACTGCTGAGTTGGTAACTGTCTTGGTAGAATGTAAAAATGCTTATGATTTATGTGGTTTTATTTTATGTGCTGCAATTTTGATGAAGTTGCTAATTGTTTAACTTGCTTTATAAAATTAATTCTCTAGGATTCTGTAGTCATTTATTTGTCTCCTTATTTATTTCTTTATTACTTCTGTTTTTTCGTATTTTACAGTGCTATATGCCTACATTTATTTATTTATTATTTATTCATGGTGCTATATTTAGTAATAGCGATGATAAAGGATATACTTATTTCACTCTTGAACTTATGAGGAAGGTTTCAAGTTTTTCCCCACTTAGATAATGTCTGGTTTTTTTTGTTTTTTTATATTAAAATAGTCTCTACTGATTCCTATACTTTTCATTTCAAAAATAGGAATGGGAGTTGTATTTTTGTCAAAAATTTTTCTGAATTTATTAACATTATAATATGATTTTTCCTATTATTCACATGTCTAATTATCCTCATATTGAATCAATCATGAATTCCTGGTATAAATCCTACCTTGTTATGGTATATGATCTTTGCTGTATATTTCTGTAATCTTATTCCTAGCATTTTATTAAAAATTTTGCATTAACATTGATTAAAGAAATTGTGCTATAGTTTTCTTTCTCTGTTTTTGCTCTCTCTGGTTTAAGAATCAAGATCCTGAATAGGTCAGAAAGAGAATTTGGGGGGATTTAGCCAAGTTGGCAAAATAAAGACCCCCAAACCTCTCCAATTATCTTTAAATCATTACTCTCAACAAATTTTAGAGCATCAGAACCCCAGAAAATATGAAGTGAAACAATCTGACTAATAAGACAACTTAGTAGGTCATAAGCAAGTTTTAGGTCAACTTGGGGCAAAAGTAGGGGTTTCCAGACTCTCAGCCCACAGACACCAAAGATAACTAAAGAGATCAGCAGGAAAGTTCAGTCACATCTGGGTAAAAGTAGAACACAGGCCAGGGCAGGTCATGCTAGCACAGCACCTACCCCCAGCAAACAAGGTGCAATCCTTGGTAACCACTGTATCAGCTGTTGCTACTTCTAGAATTCTCATCCCCTAGGCTAGGAAGGGGGGAAAACAACTGTTCAGAAAGATATTACAGGGCAGGACTCTATTGCTTCCCCATACTCTGATCTGAGTCAAAGTTCAGGTTGGTAGTTCTAAGGTCAGGAGGACCACTAGCATACCAGATCTTGTGAAATCAGGGGATCCTCACAATTCTGGGGTAGAAAAGAGTGCCTGTGGTCACTGAAAAAAAAAGAAGAAATCCCTCTCCTTAGGTCATATCACCCTAAATAATCTGAAAACTTATAGGTCTCTAGAAGTATCTCTGAAAACAGCTGCACAAAACCCTTGAATCTTGGAACATCATCCTGGAAAGAGGGGGTTACTTTAACAAAGTTAAAATAAAGTAGTAGACTGAAGAAAATGAGGAACAGAAAAAAATTCTGACCATAGAGTTACTGTTCTGAGAAGCAAGATCGAAACACACACTTAGAAGAAGGTAACATAGTCAAAGCTTCAACATCCAATAAAAAATATGAATTGGTTTCAGACCATGGAAAAGCTCAGAAAGAATTTTGAAAATCAAGTAAGAGAAAAACATGAAAAATTGGGAAGAGAAATGAGTGATGTAAGCAAATCTTGGAAAACAAGTTAGTCACTTTGGTAAAGGAGATATCAAAAATTGAAGAAAATAACACCTTGAACATCAGACAAAGTCAAATGGTAAAAGAGGTCCAAAGAACAATGAGGAGAAGACTACCTTAAAAAGGAGAATTGACCAAATGGAAAAGGAAGAACAAAAACTCACTTACAATTAATTCCTTAGATGTTATTGGAAGATAATGACTTTATGAGAAACAAAAAATGATAAAACAAAAGAAAAGAATAAAAAATAAAAGAAAATGTGAAATATTTCATTGGAAAAACAATTGACATGGAAAATAGATCCAGGATTGAGAATTTCTAAATGACTGTACTAACTTGAAGCTATGATCAAAAGAAAAGAAAAGAAAAGAACAGTGCTACCCATTATTCTTCAAGCCATTATCAAGAAAAACTTCCCTGATATTCTTGTTCCTGGGGTAAGATAGAAATTGGAAAGAATCCATCAATCATCTCCTGAAAGAGAAAACAAAATGAAAAACACCCTGCAATATTTTAACCAAATTGAAGAGCTCCAAAATCAAGGAAAAGTATTGCAAGCAGCTTGAAAGAAGTAAATCATGTACCACGGAGCCACAGTTAGAATACCACAAGATTTAGCAACCTCTACATTAAAGAATCAGAATTGTACTCCAGGAGGCAAATGAATTTGAAATACAACCAAGGATCAATTATCCATCAATACTGAGCATTTTTTTTCCTGGGGAAAAGATGGACATTCTATGAAAGAGGACTTTCAAACTTTCCTGATTCAAAGAGCAGAGCTGAAGAGAAAAATTGACTTTCAAATGCAAGACATAAGAGGAGCATAAAAAAACCAGAAAAGGGAACTCCTAAGGGATAATAATATTAAACTATTTACATTCTAAGATAGGAAGATGATAGTAGTAATTCATAAGAACTTTCTTCTTATTAGGGTAGTTAGAAGGAGCATATATATATAGATGTATATTCCAACAACCATATGTGTGTGTGTGTCTAAGTATACTCCTAACTACCCTAATAAGAAGGAAATTCTTATGAATTTTATATTTATATATAAATATACATCTATAAAAACTATTTATCTATACAACTATATATCTACACACATACATACACACATATATATATACATGAAGACAGAGAAGAGAAGAGAAGAGAAGAGAAGAGAAGAGAAGAGAAGAGAAGAGAAGAGAAGAGAAGAGAAGAGAAGAGAAGAGAAAAGAAGAGAAAGAATGAATTAAAATATGTAGGGATGATATTTAAAAATATAAAATAATTAAGGGGTGAGAGAGTTAAATACTAGGAGAAAGGGAACTGGAACCATTAAAACTGGAATTTGTTAAGAAATAGAGTAATGGATCAGTGGATTAGAATAGGTTCAAAAGAAACTGCAATAAATGACTACAGCAATCTATTGCTTGATAAACCCCCAAAAATCAGCTCCTGGCATCAGAACTCACTATTTGACAAAAGCTGGGAAACCTGGAAAACAGTATGGCAAAAACTAGGCATTGACCTATAACTCTTGCCTTATACCAAAATAAAGTCAAAATGGATACAGGATTTAGACATAAAGGGTGACACTATAGATAGATAAATTGATAGATCAAGAAGTTATCTATCAGATCTATAGAAAGGGGATAAATTTATGACTAAAGTATGGGTACATTATAAACTACAAAATGAATGATTTGACTATATTAAATTTAAAAGGTCATGCCTTAATAAAATCACTACTGCCAAAATCAGAAGGAAAGCAGAAAGCTGGGAAACAATCTTCACAATGAGGAGCTCTGATAAAGATCTCAGTTCTAAAATATGTAGAGAATTGTATCAAATTTATAAGATCACAAGTTATGCCCCAATTAATAAATGGTCAAAGGATATGAATAGACAGTTTTAAAAGAAGAAATTAAAACTATATATAATCATATGAAAAATGCTCCAAATCATTATTGATTAGAGTAATGCAAATTAAAAAAAAAACTATGAAGTACCACCTCACATCTTTCAGATTGACTAAGAAAAGGGGGAAAATGATCAATGTTGGAGAGGTTGTGGGAGGATTGGGACATTGATGCATTGCTGGTGGGGTGACCTGATCCAACCATTCTGGAGAGCAATATGGAACTATTCCCCAAGAGGAAATAAAACTATTGTTATCCTTTGACCCTGCAATTCTAATTCTAGACCTATATCCAGAAGAAATTGTAAAATAATAGTAAAAGTCCCACCTTCCAAAATATTCATAGCAGCTCTTTTTTGTAGTAGCAAAGAATTGGAAATTGAGGGTATATCCATCAATCGGGGAATGAATAAACAAGTTATGGTACATGAATACTATGGAATATTATTTTTCAATCAGAAACCATATAACGTTGAACTCTAGAGAAGCTTGGAATGAGTTACGAGGATTGATACTGACTGAAGGGAGCAGAACCAAGAGAACAACATACACATTAACAACATTGTGAGATGATCAACCTTAGTGGAAGCAGCTCCTCTCAGCAAATCAGAAAGCTAGGACAATCATATTAGACTGGCTATGGACAATGTTATTCCCATCAAGGGAAAGAAAAAAACAAAACACAAAACAAAAGCAAAAAAGAGCTATCCATCAGAATATGATGAACACTTTATGAAAATTATCTCTTCTTTATCTCTTTCCCTTAATCCTAATTCCTCATACCAAAAATGACTAATCTGTAAGTACGTTTATCAAGAATAAGTATTTATAATGTTAACCTGACTGTTTGAGGGGAGGGGGGGGTGGGAAGGGAGGGTGGAAGGAAATTTTCTAACTTAAAAATATACATATGCATGTGAATAAATATTAAAAAGTAAAATAAATGAATTTTTAAAAAGAAAGGGAACTGGAGAGATAGAATTATGTAAATTATCTCATATGAAAGAGGCAGGGAAAATCTTTAACATTGAAGGGATTGGGGGATCAGATGAATGAATGAACCTTATTCTCATCAGAATTGGCTCAAAGAGGGGTGGCTAGGTGGTGCAGTGGATAGAGCACTGGCCTTGGAGTCAGGAGTACCTGAGTTCAAATCCGACTTCAGACACTTAATAATTACCTAGCTGTGTGGCCACGGGCAAGCCATTTAACCCCATTTGCCTTGCAAAAACATAAAAAAAAAAAAAGAATTGGCTCAAAGAGGGAATAATATACACATTCAGCTGGATATAGAACTCTTTCTTATAATACAGGAAAATAACAAGGAAGAGGATAGTGGGGGAAGGATTATATAAGGGAAGGAAGATTGGAGGAGGGAGCAATCTGAAACAAAACTTTTGAGTAGGAATAAGATGAAAGGGGAGAAAGATTAGTATAAACAGGGAGAAATAGAATGAAGAGAAATGCAATTGGTAAAATTAAATATAAAAAAATAAAACATTATATCACTATAAAGGTCTCATTCTTCAAACTTAGAGAACTGAGTCAAATTTGTAAAAATAAGAGTAAATGTTCAATTGACAAATGCTCATATAATATGAAAGATTTTAGATGAATTAAATCTATTCATAACCATATTAAAAAACTCTCTTAAGTAACTATTGATTGGGGAAATGCATATTGAAGCAATACTGAGGTACTACCTCATACCTATTAGATTTTGCTAATAGAACAGAAAAAAAAGAAAATGACAATTATTGGAGGAATTGTGAGAAAAAAATAAAACATGGTTGGCGAATTTGTGGACCAATTCAACTAACCTGTAGAACAATTTGGAACTATGCCCAGAAGGTTATAAAAGCATGTATACCCTTGACTTAGCAATATCACTACTAAAGCTGTATACCAGAGATAAAAACCAAATAAGAAAAGGACCTATGATGACAAAGCATTGTAAATTGATGGGATGTGCCTCAATTGAGTAATGGTTGAACAAATTGTGGCATATGATTTTTATGGAATACTATTGTGCAAGAAATGAGGAGCAGGATGTTCTCAGGAAGAAAAAATACTTGTAAAGACCTACATGATCTGATGAACAGTTAAATGTACCATGTACAAAGTGACATTCGTATTTCAAGAGGATAAGCTGTAAATGATTTATAGGTTCTTAGTAATACTAAAAAGATCGACAAAGCTAAATGATTTATAATGAAAAGTGCTATCTATCCTCAGGGAAAGAACTTATAGTTCCTAAATACAGATTGAATCATACTTTATTTTTTTATTTTATTTTATTTTATTTTATTTTATTTAAGGCAATGGGGTTAAGTGACTTGCCCAATGTCACAGAGCTAGGCAATTATTAAGTGTCTGAGGTGGGATTTGAACTCAGATACTCCTGACACCAGGGCTGGTGCTCTATCCACTGCGCTAACTGCCCCTACTTTATTGGTTTTTTTTTACTTTATTTTTCTTGAGGTCTATATTTTCTTTTGTTTATATTTTCTTTCACAGTATGATTATTATGGAAATATTTTACATGACTCTACAAATAGAGCTTATATCAAATTGTTTACCTTCTCAAGGGAGTGGATGGGAAGGAGGAAAGAAGGAAAAGGATTTGGAACTCAAAGTTTTTAAAATGGATGTTAAAATTGTTTTACATGTATCTGAGGAAAAATAAAATACTAAATAAAATAAAAAATATTCATACAAAAAAAAGGAATTTGGTAGCACTCTTTCATTACCTAGAATTTCAAGTAATTTATATAGTACTTGGATTAACTATTTTTTAAATGGTAATACACTGTAAATCCAACTGAGCGTGAGTATTTTTTCCTTTAGGGAGCTCTTTGATGTCTTTTTAAATTTACCTTTCTAAGATATGATCATTTATATATTCTATTTGTCTCTTTGGCTGACCTGGGAAATTTATATTTTTGTAAATATTCATCCATTTCCCTTAAATAGTTTTATAGGCACATAATTGGATAAAATAACTCCTATACTTGCTTGAATTTTATCTTCATTGGTGATTCATTCACACTTTTCCTTTTTAATACTAGTAATTTGATTTTTGAAAAAACAACATTGAAAATAAATCAAGTGAATTGAAGATTTTTCTATTAAATTGGATTTTTTTTCAGAAAATCAACTCCTAGTTTTACTTACTTAAATTATTTTTATTTCAATTTTCTTAGTCTGTCAATATTTCCCTTTTGGTTTTGGAGAATTTTTAATTTGTATTTTTCTAGTTTTTTTAGTTGCATGTACAACTTGTTTACCCATACTTTCTTTCTTTTATTAACATACACATTTGAGAATATAAATTTTACCCAAATGCTGATTTGACTGCATCCCATAAAGTTTGGAATGTTATCTCATTACTATCATTCTCTTTAATAAAATTATTATTTCAGTGATTTGGGGTTTTTTGCCCCACACATTACATAGAATTTTATTTTTTATTTTCTGTAAATTTTGATTCTATGTTTCAGAACCCTTTATTAAATGGACTTTTTATTATGAATTAGTTTTAATATTTCTATTTTTTCTGCATTTGACTTTTATGATTTTATAACCCAATATATGATCAATTGTTTTGAAGTTAATATATACACCTAAAACAAAGTTATGCTCCCCTTAATTTTCATTTACTTTTTCAGAGGTCTATTATGTCTAACTTTTCTAAGATTCTTTCCATCTCCTTAGCTTATCTTTATTTAGATTTATATTTATCTATATTTGAGGGGGGGAAGTTGAGGCTGCCCACTAATATACTATTACTCTCTATTTCTTCCTGTAAGTCATTTAACTTTTATTTAGAATTTTGATGCTTTTATTTAGTACTTCCATTTTTTTAATATCATCCTTACACTCATTCCTACACCTTTTAATGTAGACACTTATAAGTGCCCTAATAATGATCAAGTTCTCAGATGTATCATCCTTTCATATAGAAAGGTAAGCAATTCAACCTTATTCAGTTCCTTATAATTTTTCTTTCATTTTACCTTTTTATGCTTATCTTTCATCTTATATTTGATATTCGAAATTCCTATCTACTTCTAGTCTTTTCATGAGGAATTCTTCAAAGTCTCCTGTTTCATTAAATAAACTTTTTTTCCCTTAAAAGATTATATTCACTTTTTCTGGGCAGGTTATTCTTAGTTATCATCTCAGCTTTGCCTTCCTAAACATCTTATTCCAATCTTCTAATTCTTTAATTAATAGCTGCTAAATCTTGTGCAATCCTAACTGTGGCTGTATGATAATTGGTTGCTATATTTCTGGTCCCTTGAACTGAGAGCCTTTGAATTTGACTACAATATATGCTGGAACTTTTTCATATTGAGATGTTTTCCAGGTGGTGATCAGTGGATTTAAAAAAAAATAATAATTCATCCTCTGGTTCAGGGATATCATGCCAATGTTTCTTGAAATATAATGTCTAGGCTCTTTCTCTGATGATGAGCTTCAGATAATCCAGATGAGTTGTTTTTCTTATGAGATATTTATATATTTTTCTTTTTTTGACTCATTTATTGAAGTCTCAAGAAGTTATTAGCTTCCAATTTTAATTCTTAAGGAATAATTTTCTTCAGCGAACATTTGTACCTCTTTTTCACTTGATCAATTCTGTTCTTTAAGATGCTATTTTCTTCATAACTTTTGTGTCTCTTCCATAAGCTGTTAATAGTCTTTTCATAATTTTCTTTCTTTACCTAATGTTTCCTTTATCACTCTGATTTTGGAAAAAAAATGCCTTCTGGGAGTTCTCAGTAGGCTTTTATTCTTAAAGTCTTTGCTTGAAGTTGTTTTGATGTCATTTTCTTCTAAGTTTGTGTCATGATTTTTCTGGATATAATCATTTTTTTTGCTATATTTTTATGGTCGTATTCTTTTTTTAACTGTTCATTTTTCTACTCTGTTTTTTAAAAATGTTGATCCTTATGTTGTGCTCAGTTAAAAGTTGTGCTCAGTTGACATTGTGGAAGGGACCTTTTCTCAAACTTTGTTTTTACACTGCTATTTTCAGTTTGTTCTGGTAGTATAGAAGTTTTTAGTGCTTCAAAGGTGATACGATCTGGAAAATAGTATAGTCGTGGCTCTCCTAGTCTGCATTCTCATCCTTCCCCAGCAAGGACTCATGATCAATTGGGATTGCCTCTTTCTCAAGTGTCTTTCTCACTTGAGATCAGACTTAATCCTGTTCCTCAGTTTCGCTGATCAACTGAGATTGGAAGCTATATTGCCCCTCATGCATTCCACTCTCTCGATAGAAAATGCTCTTCTCTGTCCTTGATTATGAACCAAAAGTGGAACTACCAAACAGATCTGATCTTAGGTCCAGTACTAGGACACAGGTAATATGTAATCTCTTTCTGATGCATTTCCATATCTCTTTACCATCTCTGGTTTGAGGCTTTCTGAAGCTGTTGATGTTTCACTGTTGGTGCTTCATCCAGGTCAGCCTCCACCTCATGTCACAGATCTTTCTTCTCAACACGTTGTTACAGGCTAAAAGAATGTCTTATTCTGAACTTTCACTGACTCTGCCACTTCAGAATTCAATATGAAGAATTATTTAAAGTAGTTTAGAGGAGAATGTTAGAATTCAGATGAGTACTTTTTCTACTCTGTCAACTTATCTCTGTACCCAGAAGTTGGTTTGTAATATTAACTAATGATACTAATGCTCTTTCAGACTCCTTTTGTCTTCACCCAAATGTTACCCAAAATATTCCCTCACTTTTGTTCCTCAATTTCCTCAAATGAGTATATCTTCTTAATAGCTATCCTTATTTGTCTTCTTAATATTTAAAGTATACCTTTTCAGAAGTATCATTCATTCATGAACTTTACCCAATTAAGACAACAATGTTAATGAGGCAAAATATGTCTTGGATAGATAGATAGATAGATAGATAGATAGATAGATAGAGAGATAGATAGATAGATAGATAGATATAGAGAGAGAGATAAAGATAGAGATGATAGAGATATAGAGATAGAGATAGATAGATATGTAAAGTTTTTTCATTGTCTCCTTTCATGTTTCCCTTATGAATTTCTGAATCTGAGTGTCTCAATTGCTCTTAATTCCATAATATAACTTTTCTCTTTGGTATGCAACACAGTAAATGTGAATGGATACATTTCATCTCCCTTTTTTCTTTTAGTTTAAAGCCATTTTGTTAGATTTGAAGTTTTCTAGACAAATTCTTTCCAAAACTCATTAAATATACTCTATCCCTGATTGACAATTGATTCTTTCTATATTTTAATCTCTAGTCCAGAAATCCCAACCTCACTTTCAGACATTGCCATTCATTTTAAAAATCTTCCTTTCTATTCTTTCTTTCTTTCACTTCTATCAGTTATATTAGTGATGAATTCATTTGTGTCCCTCAGTTCTTCAGTTTCTTATCAAAAATGTCAAAATTATTAGCAATTTTTCTAGGTTCTGTCTCACCATGCCATTTATGCCAATATAAATCACTAGAAATGGATAGTAATCATTTGATTCATCACATCTTGGGAAGTTTTCTGTGTTATTCCTAGCATATCTGCCCCAGGAAGAAAATTAATGTGGTTTTATTGTCTACAATAAGTGTCTTGGAAAACCTTGCAGGGAGTCACCAACCACTACCCATTTTTTCTCTCTGATTAGATGACTTTACATCTGACAATATCTATGGATTCACAATATCATTCACTGTATTACTTACAATTGAAGCCTTGTAATTTGCATAAGAATTTTCTTATTTGTAGAATGCTTATTGATATATGTCTAAATGTGAAGAAGAAATGGCATGAGAACTTAGGGAAGGAAAGATTTTCTTTCTGCTTCAAGAAAGGATACAGTGATGAAAAAGGGAAAAAATATCACTTGTACAAAAATATTCATAGCAGCCCTGTTTGTGGTGGCAAAGAATTGGAAATTAAGTAAATGTCCTTCAGTTGGGGAATGGCTTAGCAAACTGTGGTATATGTATGTCATGGAACACTATTGTTCTATTAGAAACCAGGATGGATGGGAATTCAGGGAAGTCTGTAGGGATTTGTATGAACTGATGCTGAGGGACATGAGCAGAACTAGAAAAACACTGTACACTCTAAGAGCAACATGGGGGTGATGACCAACCTTGATGGACTCACTCATTCCATCAATGCAATAATCAGGGACAATTTGGGGCTCTGCAATGGAGAACACCATCTATATCCAGAGAAACAACTGTGGAGTTTCAACAAAGACCAAGGACTATTCCTTTAAATTTAGGAAAAAAACATGATATCTTATTGTCTGATCTTTCTATCTCTTATACTTTATGTTCTTCCTTAAGGATTTGATTTCTCTCTCATCACACTCAATTTAGATCAATGGAAACAATGTAAAGACTGACAAATTGCCTTCTGTGGAGGGATGTGGGGAGGGAAGTAAGATTAGGGGAAAAATTGTAAAACTCAAAATAAATAAAATCTTTAATAAAAAAATAAAATAAAATATAAGATAAGATAAGTAAAAAAAGAAAGGATATAGATGATTATAGATCTTTTTCAGAAAGAAATTCAGGGGAGGGAGAGAGAGTAGATTTTGAAATGCAGTCATGTAGGAGAATGCTGGCTACCACAAGTTCCTGCTAAAGACTTCAGGAATTTCCCTTTTTATTAGATCAAGATAAACCAACTATTTTCTATCTCTTCTCTCATTTATAGTCAAATTTCTTGTTGTGCAAAAAGGTGCATTTTTCAACTTCTCAGTCTCTTCTTTGCCCCCCCCCTTATAATCCAGCTTCAAACTTTATTACCATCTTCATGCAGATGACCCAATAAGAATTCACTATTCAACAAAAAAATTCTGGAAAAACTGGAAAACAGTATGCCAAAAAATATGTATAGACCCACATCTCCTTATACAAAAACAATGTCAAAATGGGAAGAGAATTTAGATATAAAGGGTGATGCCATAGAACAATTAAAAGAAGAGTAAATGTTCTATATCTCAGATCTATGGACAGAGGAACAATTTATGGAGACAGAAAAAATAGAGAACATAATAAATTACAAAACTGATGACCTTGACTATATTAAATTGAAATATTTTTTGTACTAATAAAACCAATGCAGTCAAGACTAGAAGGAAAACAGAAAGCTGGGAAACAATTTTCAAAACTCGTACTTCTGATAAAGGTCTCATTTCTAAAATATATAGAAAATTGAATAAAATGATTAAGGTTTCAAGTCATTCTCCAAATGATAAATGGTCAAAGGATATGAACAGACAGTTTTCAGGTGAAGAAATTAAATATGAAAAAAAGTTTCAAATAATTATTGATTAGAGAAATGCAAGTTAAAACAACTATGAGTACCACCTCTTACCTATCAGATTGATGACATAAGATGACATAAAAGGAAAATGATCAATGTTGGAGAAGATGTGAGAAAATTAGAATATTCATGCATTGTTGGTGGAGTAGAGAACTGATTCAACCATTCTGGAGAACAATCTGGAAGTATGCTCAAAGAGTAATAAAACTGATCCTACAGAAGAAATCATAAAAAATGGGAAGAGTCCCACACATTCCAAAATATTTTAAATAGCTCTTTTTGTAGTGGCAAAGAATTGGAAATTGAGGGGATGCCCATACTTTGGAGAATGGTAAATAAATTTTGGTTTATGAATGTTATGGTATACTATTGTTATATAAGAAATCTGAGTATTGGGACTTTAGAAAAGCATGGAAATAATTTCATGAACTGATGCTGATCAAAGAGAGTAGAACCAAGATAACATTATATACAATAATAACAACATTGTGAATCGATCAACTATGACAGATGTGCCTGCTCTCAGCATTTCAGAAATCAAAGACAAGCCTGGAAGAACTGTTATAAATAATTCCCTCAAAATCACAGAATCTGAATATATAGTATGTTCATTTTTTAAAAATTTATCTTATGTTTTTCCCTTTTATTTCATGTTTTTTTCTTTTCCTGAAGTCCCAATTCTTACACAAAATGACTAATGTGCAAATATTTTAAACATAAATGTACATGTATAACTTTTACCAGAATATTCACTGTCAATGACTGAGAGGAGGGAAGGGAGGATGGTAGAAAAATGTATAACTTGTAAATTTGCAAGTGGATGAATGTTGAAAAACTACCATATCATATAATTGGAAAAACAAAATAAAATAAATCAATTAAAAAAAAGATGTTTTCCAAATCTCCCTATATGGACCCAACCTCTCTGCTGACCTCCAATCTCTTCTCTCCAGCTTTTTCTCAAATGTCTCAAACTATATTTCCAGCAAATATCTCAAACTAAACATGTCCAAAACTGAACTCATCATCTTTTCCCTAAGTGCTCTCCCCTCCTACCTTCTCTATTACTACAGAGCACAACATCATCCTCTTTGTCCTTCAGGGTCACAATCTAGGAATCCTCAATTCTACACCATCTCTCACTATCATATTTTTGTCAAACCTGTTGATTTCACCTTTGCAATATCTGTCAAATGTGTCCCTTTCACTCCTCTAACACTGTCACAAGCCTGATGCAGTCACTTCTCACCTCATGCAAGGATAATTGAAGTGATTTCTTGGTAGATCTCCTTGCCTCATGTCTTTCTCTAATCCATCCTCCATTCAGACACCACAGAAACTTTCCAAAAGCACAGGATGACCATGCCATCCACCCCTTTCACAATAAAGCTCCCTATCACCTCCTTATCAAAACAACTTTGATATTCAAAGTCCCTCTTATCTCATTCTTACTTTTCTAGTCTTGTTAGATATTAACCCTCAACATATTAACTTCAATCCAGTGACAATGATTTCCTAGCTGCTTCACCAAAAAAAAAAAGTCCTCCATCTCTCAGTTCCAACCAATTTTGTTTACCTGCCCCACATGATGACTGGAATGTTCTTCCTCCTTAATTGGAGTTTGACTTCTTTGACTTCTTTTTAAGTTTCAACTAAAATCCCAACTTTTATAGGTAGTCTTTCCTAACCCCCTCTAATTTTAGTACCTTTTCTCTGTTAATTATTGTTTATCTTATATACAGCTTATTTTTGTACATTTTTTCCACATTTTCTCTCCCATTATATTATAAGATTCTTAATTGTAAGAACTGTTTTTCCTATCTGTTTTTGAATTACCAGCACTTCACCTGGCAAAGACTCCATCCACTGTACCACCAGGTAGTCTTTAGGTTTCATACATGTTTACTGGTTGATTGATAATGGTGTAGGAAATTCAAGTGTGTCAAACCATAATGAAAAAATGTTGCAGTGGAAAACTAAAAGCAAAACCAAGAATAAACAAACTATTTTTTTGAAAAGCCTAATTAATACTCAGAAAATAAGCAAAAAAATTCAGAAAGTACTACCTCTTTCAATGAATCTCCATAGGCTTCTTGAAATTGTAAAAAAAAAAAAACAATGACAAAACCATTTTTTTTAAAAAAGGTTGTGTCTTTGCAGAAAAAACACTGTAATACAGAAGGCAATAAAATAACCAGAGAATTGATTGGGGAAAGTAGGGTTTTTTTTTCTTTTGGGTTCTTTTTTTTTAGTTTTTGCTAGGCAATGGGGTTAAGTGGCTTGCCCAAGACCACACAGCTAAGTAATTATAAAGTGTCTGAAGCCAGATTTGAACTCAGGTACTCCTGACTCCAGAGCCAGTGCTCTATCCACTGTACCACCTAGTTGCCCCCAAAATAGTTTTTAGTGATAAAATTTACTTTTTTATATTCAAGTTTATATCAAAACCCATGTCAGAAGTCCAGATCTATCTGTTAAGAGCTCAGTATATTTATTATGATAGAAATATGCAAACAATGGCTCTGGAAATCTCATGCCTAAATGGAGAATGAATATTGCCAACAGTATAATCTTTCACTATGTTACATATCCTATAAGGTCAAGAATTTACTCAATAAATAGAAATGTTAACCTAAACTTTGAAAACTCACTAAGTTTAAATTCTTTTGGAACTAATTAAAGCTATACTTAAAAACATAATTTTTTCACTAAACATACCTTAAATATAAACTGTTAATAAGAATGTAAGAATGTGTCAAAATCTTGTGAATTCAATGATAAATTCTATCAAGCAAATGTTAAGCAAAAGTAATCAATGTTTCACATAAGATTTTTTAAGATGCAAATATCTGTAATGTTTATTGACTTTATTGTGACTTTTCACATTTCACTGCATATTTAAAGGATTTATTTTCTCTTCTTTTAAAAAAAAATTTATTTATTTAAGGCAATAGAGCTAAGTGACTTGCCAAAGGTCACACAGTTAGATAACAGAAAGGATCAATTTTCACAAACCTTTGACCTCTGAATTCCCTTCCAATTTTAAGAGGCTGACATTTTGATGATTCTTCCTATCTGTGAATCAAGATGCTAACCTCCTTCTTCCCTCCGGGGGAAAAGAGGAAGATAGGCTTGCTATTTAGGGGCACAGGGACTATTAAAATTTGATATTTCAAATAAATGATTATGCATTTTGATAATAAATGGAATAGGCAAAGAAAACGTTAGGAGATTGTTATAGTCTCCAGAAGTTTTATAAGACCATTTTCCAGTGACATTCAAAACCAACACCCAAACTGTGCAAAGCCAATTGATAGTCAAAGAGATTTTCATATTATTAGATGAGAAAGATAGGTACTGACAGGTGAAATTTGATGAAGGCTATTCTTTTATATATATTGAATACCTGGGGGATGTTTCAGATTGTGTCTATTACCATTTATGATTAAATCACTCCCAGTTATAAGGCAGAGAAAGAATAATGGGATGAGTGGAGGGAGCCAGTCAGTATACTTGTGGGTTGTGGCTGTCATTGCCAGTAGCAATGTAGCTAGGACACAGGACCACAGAATAAGTCAGGCACTGAGGAAAAGCAACTGATCCTGTGTCACAGGATCTGGGAGAAGGTACTGTTGACTTCCTACACTCTACTTTTGACTTGTTTCAACCAATTTAATGTTCCTACCCATTCAAGGTCTCTCCACTACCTTATAATTGTGGTGTTTATTAATCTTTAGAATGATCGTCCTGTTACTATTTTATTAATACTTATAAAATCCTTTTAATATTTATAGCTCTATAATCATAATAAAAGCTGTTATTTATATGATGTTTTAAGGTTTATTAAGTTTACTTAATCCTCATGAAAACCTAATAGGGAAGTACTATTCTTATCCCAATTTTACAGGTGAAAAAACTGAGATTGAAGGTTTGAGTATCTTGTCTAAGTCTGAGATAGAACTTGAACTCAGGTTTCCTGACTTCAGGTGCATTTCTATCCACTCTTCTACCCAACTGCAATAGACATAATGAGGAATACAAAAGTAATAGGAAATATGATCTCCATTTGTAATTTGAAAAAAATACAGAAGGGTTCTCCCCATCTCTAAAATATGTGTTTATATTTTTATATTACAAAGCACCTAAAACTTTCACAACTGAAGCTACCTCTGTAAGTTAAAGCATTCTCTATCTGAAATATGAAGGAGGTCCTTAGGTATGTACATGTGCATGTGTGTATACATACACTTATACATACTAAGATGTACGTATTACCTGGAACAGATCACATAGTAATCCATTAGCAGAGCAAAACTGGGAAAATAAAATTCTTTGTTCTTTCTTTCAATCTCCCTTTCCTCTTGCAATAATGCAAGCAGCTATCATTCTCTCAAAAACTTCATTATATCAGGATATTTCAGGATGCAAAACCTTAAGATAAAAATGATAAACTAGAATTTCAGATAAGTCCATAAATTTGAAAAGATTTTGTAGAATGTTCCCCTGAAATAGGACCATGAAAATGTACCTACTTGTTAATTAAGAATACCTAACAAATGACATTGTCAATCTGTAATAACCACTCATAAAAATAGTGCTTCAAAAGAGATTTATTTGAGTTAAAGGAATTTAAGTATGGGACAACACACAGCATGAGAAACTGGAGTGTCCTCCAGAACCAGGTAGATAGGGTGATTATGGTATAAACAAAGGAAAAGGAGGGAGTGGTCCAGTAATGATACAGCAGGAAGTAGAATTTTACTACCTAGCTGGAGCGTCATAAGATAGACTGGTACTAAGCAAGGAGTAGAGAGCAATTGCAAGAACAGCACATAGATAGCTCAGCAGATAGAAAGAAAAAGAGAGAGAAAACAAGAGTGAGAGAGAAAAAGAGAAAGCAAGAAAGCAAGAAAGGAAGGAAGGAAGGAAGGAAGAAAGAAAGAAAGAAAGAAAAAAAGAAAGAAAGAAAGAAAGAAAGAAAGAAAGAAAGAAAGAAAGAAAGAAAGAAAGAAAGAAAGAATAATTTTATCTATTCACTGACTCCTGCCCTCATTCAAGGAGACTTCAACATATGTATTGATTCTGCCTCAAACACTTTAAGCACTCAGTTCTTCAAACTGTTCATTTCTCATGACATCTACCCTATCTTAACCACACACAAATGTAAACTACGCTTTATAGGATATCAATTCAACTGAAAATAGATGAGAAAGATGCAAATTTAGCCCCTTCACTTGTGACAAAAAAAAAAAAAAAACAAGAACGAAAATCCTTTTCCGCAAAGAGGCCTTCACTTCATAAAGCTGATAGACAGTTCTAGGTGGAAACAGAACTATCATGGGAACTAACTTGAGACTTTTTCAATGGTGCTAAAATTTATGTGTTACTGACAGCATGACTAGACTTTCAGTGGCCTGAAAACAACTGAGCTTAAACCAAATTAGTAACAATATTGAAATGCATCTGTGATTACACTAATTTAGATGATCTTTTTGTCACTGCAGATCAAAATCCACCATTCCTGCCCATCCTTAGGAAGTATTTTTAATATCCTTCCATATGTTCACTACTGGGCATCCATTCAACAAGGGAAAGGAGAACTTTTTCACTTCTTCTCTATCACAAGTATATAGTACTTGTGTACTTTTCTTTTACTATTGTCAAATGAGCAAGCTAACTTTTTTCAAATATATATTTCTTTGATGATGTCTAATTATTTTTCTTTGAATTTTCTTCTTTGTCATATGTTCATTGCACTTATATTTGCGCTTCTATAATATGTTGTTAAAATATGAATAGGCACTCTTCATTTAATTGAATTTTTCAATGCTGTTCCCTTTCCAACTTAGAATCCACACTAGATCTGCTCTTTAATAGTAGTAAATGCTTTGATGAAAACATCTCTCTTTTTCCATGCTTTGTCAAATATCAATTATCAAAGAATTGTTATATAAGACTAACTCTAGTCTTATTTTTTTAGGTTATTTGTTTGCAAGGAAAATGGGGTTAAGTGGCTTGCCCAAGGCCACACAGCTAGGTAATTATTAAGTGTCTGAGACCGGGTTTGAACCCAGGTACTCCTGACTCCAAGGCTGATGCTTTATCCACTGTGCCACCTAGCTGCCCCTCTAGACTTATTTCTTTCACAGAATGTATGAATTCCCTGTTGGGAATGAGTCTTCAAATATGTGTTTTGTTCCCCATTTAAATATCAAGTTAGAAATTTTGAAAAAAATCAAGGGGGAGATTAATAAAATAGAAAGCGAGAAAATCATTGATCTAATAAATAAAGTTAAGCATTAGTATATAAAAAAACAAAATAGATAAACTTTTGGTTAAAATGATTAAAAAAGAAAGACTATCAAATTACCAGTATCAAAAATGAAAAGGGTGAACTCAAAAATGAAAAGGGTGAACTCATCACCAATGATGACATTAAAAAAATATTTCAGAACTATTTTTCCCAATTGTATACCAATAAATTTGATAATCTTAGTGAAATGGATGAATATTTACCAAAGTAAAAACTGCCCAGATTAAGAGAAGAGGAAATAAAATACTTAAATAACACCATTTCAGAAAAAAATCAAAGAATCCTAAGAAAAAGTCTCCAGGTTCAGATGGATTTACAAGTGAATTTTAGCAAACATCCAAGGAAAAATTAATTCCAATTCTACATAATCTACTTTTTTTAAATAGGAGTTCAGTCAAATTCCTTTTATGACACCAATATAGTACTGATGTCTAAACCAAGAAGAAGCAAACAAAAAAAAATTATAGATCAATATCCCTAATAAACATTGATGAAAAATCCTAAATAAAATTTAAAGAAAGAGACTACAGCAAGTTATTGTTAGGACAATACACCATAATCACATGGGATTTATACCAGGTAGGCAGGAATTGTTCAATATTGGGAAAACACTCAACAAAATTGAGCATATCAATAGCTAAACCAACAGAAATAAAATTATTATCTCAAAAGATGCTGAAAAAGCCTTTGACAAGATGCATCATCCATTCTTATTAAAAACACTAGAGAGTATATGAATAACTTTTTCCCTTAAAATAATAAGCAATATATATCTAAAATATCAACAAATATTATATGTGTGATAACTTAGGAGCATTTCTAATAAGATCAAGGGTGAAACAAGAGTACCCATTATCACCATTACTAGTCAACATTGCATTAGAAATGTTAGCATTAGCAATAAGAGAAGAAAAAGAAATTAAAGGAATAAGAATTGGCAAGTAGGAATCAAAACATTCACTCTTTGCAGATGATGTGATGGTATTTACAGAATCCTAGAAAATCAGGTAAAAGATACTTGAAACAATTAACAGCCTTAGCAAGCTAACAGGATATAGAATAAACCCACATACATCAATCAGCATTTCTACATATAAACAAAAAAAGTTCAAAGGCAAGAGATAGAAAGAAAAATTCCAACTAAAATAACTGCAGATCCAGGGCTTCCAGCCAAGCTGGTATAGAGAAGCCAGGCACTGTTTAAGTTCTCCTGACTTTCCCTCAGAAACAACATGAACCAAGCCTCTTAACAAAATCTGGATCCACGGTACCCAAAGAAAAACCTAGGAGAACATTCCACAGCAAGGTCTTTCACAGGGTAGTGTGGGTGAACTGGAGCGGGGATGTTGAGGAGGGGGAGGTAGATAGTAGAGAGCCGGCACAGGGGTGGCGTGAGGCCCTGGGACTAACCTTAGAATGGCAGAAGAGTTGACTGTGTGCACAGCAGGCAAGAGAGCTCCAGCCCAGAGGTGGCTAGACATCTATCCCATCAACACAATTGATTTGAAAGACCAGAGCCACAAGCCCCCATGTTTTCAGGCTCACCCCTGAGCTGCCAACTGAGTCCCCTTTACCCATTACTGTGGGAGAAAGTGATTCTTCCCAGAACAGATAACAGCCTCCCCATGCCCCCAAGTTTCAGTTGTGGGTAGCAAATCTCCTCTAGTACAGATTGAGGATTAGCCCAAGGGCACAGGTCACATTGTTCTATAATAGCCCAGATCCTACTGACCCCCACCCCAGACCTAGGGAGTGGGTCACCAATTAAGCTCACAAACACTTCAGGGAATCATCTAGTGTCCCATACTGGTCAGCCCACTTTAAATTACTACATACAGTAAGCAAAGCTTCTGGGAATTTCAAAACCGATGGTTTGTGTAGCAGCCCTGCCCCCAACAGAGGATTCTAGGAAAATGAAGAAAGGCTAATGGAAAATGGGGTCCACTGAATGCTACCTTGAACACAAGAATCCTAATTCAGAGAGAACTAAAGCTTTAGAGGAAAATATGAATTGGTCTCCAGCCCAGAAATATTTCTTAGAAGAGATCAGAAAAGAGTTTAAAATTTCAAATGGAAAATTTGGGAAAAGAAATACAAGAAAAATTAACATTTTGCAAGAGAAAATTAACATCTTGCAACAAGAAAACAAATCCTTTGAAAATACAATTGAATAAGTGCAAAAGGAAAATAATTCAAAACCACAACTGTGCAAAAGAAAAATTTCAAAAGTAGAACTGACCAATTGGAAAAGGAATTGCAAAAGGTAAATGAAGAAAATTCCTTTAAAAAGAGATTGGAATCTGTGAAAACTAATGACTTCATCAGCCAATCAGAATCTGTTAAACAAAACCAGAAAAAAAGAAAAAAAATAGAAGAAATTCAAAATACCTCATCTGAAAAACAACTGACCTGGAGAATGGATCCAGGAGAGACTATTTAAGAATCACTGGACTGCTTGAAAACTTTGAGGAGGAAAAAAAAAATCCTGGATATCATATTTCAGGATATAGAGAAGGAAAACTGTCCTGAAATCATAGAAATAGAGGGCAAAATAATTATTGAAAGAATACACCAGATCCCTCCTGAAAGTGATCGCAAAATGAAAACACCAATAAATATTGTGTCCAAACGCTAGAACTATCAGATCAAGAAGAAAATCCTACAAGCAGTCAGAAATAAACAATAAAAATACCAAGGAGCCACAGAGAGACTAACACAGGACCTGGCTGTATCAACATTAAGGGATTGAAGGACCTATAATATGGTATTCCAAAGAACAAAGGACCTTGAAATGCAGCCCACAAAAAATATCCAGAAATACTGAGCTTTCTCTCTTGGAGAAAAGATGGATATTTAAAGAAAATAGGAGACTTTCAACTGTTTTGAAAAGACCAGAGATAAATAGAAAATTTGGACTTCAAACAGGAGACTCATGAGATACATGAAAAGGTAAAAAAGGGGAAAAGAAAAATAAGAAATGATTGTTATCAAGTAAGGTGAAATTGACTATATCCCAACCTAGGAGAAAAGACTCTCATAACTTGAGAATTGCAACTCTACTAGAGAGAATATATTTAGCCACAAATAATAGACACTCATTACTTGTCCATGACTGATAGAGTGGTTTAAAAATAATATCCCCTTAAAAGGGGGGAGGCAGTGGTGGCTAGGTTGGTGCAGTGGATAGAGCACCAGCCCTGGAGTCAGGAATACCTGAGTTCAAATCTGGCCTCAGACACTTAACAATTACATACCTGTGTGGTCTTAGGCAAGCCACTTAACCCCTTTGCCTTGCAAAAAAATGGGGGAGCAGTAAAGAGATGGGAGGACAGAGGAGATAGAGTCGGGTAAAATACATCACATAAAGAGGTACAAAGACCTATTGCAATAGAGGGGAAGAAGGGAGAAAGTAAAAATCACCTGAATCTTACTCTCACCAGATTTGCCTCAAAAAAGGGTTAACACACACACACACACACACACACACACACACACACACACACACACACACACAACACACTCAGTCGAGTTTAGAAAGTTATCTTACCTTTCAAGTATTAAGAGAGGAAAGGGGGTGGAGGAAAAAGAGGAATTGACAGAAGGAAAGAAAGGAAGAAGAGGAAAAAGGAAAGAGGGGAAAAAGGGAAGGAATGAGAGATAAAGGGGGACAAACACACTGTAGGAAATGTTATTCAGAATCAAAATACTGGGAAATAAGGATAAGGTGAAAATAGGGGAAAATACAGAGGTAAGATAGCATGGAGGGCAAATAAAGAATTAGTAATCATAACTTTGAATGTGAATGGAATGAGCTCTCCTATAAAATGTAAGCAGATAGCATAGTGAATTTAAAACCAGTATCCTAAAATATGCTACTTACATTTGAAATATATATATATATATATATATATATATATATATATATATATATATATATGTACACAGAGTAAACATAAAAGACTAGCGCAGAATGTATGATGCTTCAGTTGAAGTGAATAAAGCAATAACCCTTATCTCAGATAAAGCGGCTGCAAAAATAAGTCTCAATAAAAGACATAAGAAAGGAAACTATTTACTCCAAAAAGGTACTATAGTCAATGAAGCAATTTTAATACTAAATATGTATGTACCAAGTGGTATAGCTTCCAAATTCTTAGAGGAGAAGATGAATGAGTTACAGGAATACACAGACAGCAAAACTCTACTGGTGGGGACTTCACCCACCCTCTCTCCGAATTAGATAAATCTAACCATAAAATAAACAAGAAGGAAGTTAAGGAGGTAAATTGGATGTTAGAAAACCTAGACAAAATAGACCTTTGGGGAAAATTGAATGAAAATAGAAAGGAATATACCTTTTTTTTCTGTACTACATGGTACCAACACAAAAGTTGACCATAGTCTAGTAGGGCATAAAAACCTTATAATCAAATGCAGAAATAGTGAGTACTTCCTTTTAAGACCATAATGTAATAAAAATCAGGAACAATACTGGGCCATGGAGAGATATGCCTAAAATGAAATGGAAACTAAATAATTTCATTTTAAAGAATGAGTGAAGCAAATAACAAATTATCAATTGAATTAATTATTTCATCCTAGACAATAAAGAGACAACATACAAAACTTATGAGATACAATGAAAGCAGTTCTTAGTGAATAAATTATCTCTAAGTTCTTACATGAAAAAATGAGAAAGAAAAAATCAATGAGCTAAGCATGTACTTAAAAAAATAGACAAAGAACAAATTACAAAACATGAATTAAATACCAAATTAGAAATTCTAAAAATTAAGGAAATTAATAAAATCAAAAGCAAAAAACTATGAAAAATAAAAGATAAATCTTTGGCTAATTTGATCAAGAAAACAAAGAAAAGCAAATTCCTAGGGTCAAAAACAAAGAAGGTGAAATCACCACCAATGAGGATGAAATTAAAGTAATAATCACAACTATTTTGTCCAACTGCATGCCAATAATTTGATAATCTAAGTGAAATAGATGAATATTTACAAAAATATAAATTTTTCAGATTAAATGAAGAGGGAATTAAATACCCAAATAATCAAATTTCAGAAAAAGAAATTCAACAATCTATCAATAAAATTCCTAAGAAAAAATCGCTAGGGCCAGATGGATTCACAAGTTAATTTCTATCAAACATTTAAAAAACAATTGGTTCCAATTCTATATTAACTACTTGGAAAAATAGGAGAATATCAAACTGTCTAATTCCTTCTCTGACATCAATATGGTGCTGATAACTAAACCAGGAACTAAACCAGGAAGAGTCAAAACAGAGAAAAAAAATTGTAGGCCAAATTTCCTAATGAATATGGATTCAAAAATCTTAACTAATATCTTAGGAAAATAATTACAGCATGTTATCACTATGATAATACCCTATGATCAAGCAGGATTTATTCCAGGAATGCTGGGCTATATCAATATAAGTAAAACTGTTAGTATAATTGATTATATCAATAACAAACATTACAGAAATCATAAGATTATCTCAACAGATACTGAAAAAGCATTTGACAAAATGAAGCACCTATTCCCCGTAAAACACTAGAGAATATAGGAATAAATGAATTGTTCCTTAGAATCATAAGCAGTATCTATCTGAAACCATCAACAAGAATTATGTGCAATATATATAAGCTAGAGACATTCCCAGTAGGATCAGGCATGAAACAAGGATGTCTATTAGCACCACTCTAAACAATATTGTATTAGAAATGTTAGCTTCAGCAATAGGAGAAGAAAAAGAAATTGAAGGAATTAGAATTGGGAAATAATAAAAAAAAAACCTCTCAGTCTTTGCAGATGACATGATAGTAAATATAGAGAACCCTGAAATATCATCTAAAATTTTTGGAAACAATTAGCAACTTTAGCAAAGTTGCAAGATATAAAATAAACCCACATAATGCTCATCATTTCTATATATTACTAGCAAGCTATAGAAGCAAGCACTAGAAAGACAAATCCCATTTAAAACAACTTCTCACAACAACAACTACTTGGGAGTTTACCTACCAAGGCAAACTCAGAAACTCTATGAAAACAACTATAAAACACTTTTCACACAAATAAAATCAAATCTAAATACCTGGACAAATATCAATTGCTCATGGATAGGCCAAGCTAATATAATAAAAATGACAATTCTATCTAAATTAAACTCCATATTTAATGCCAAAGCAATCAAACTTTTAAAACATTGCTTAAGTGACCTAGAAAAAATTGTAACTAAATTCACAGGGAGAAACAAGTCAAGAATTTCCAAGGATTCAATGAAAAAAAGTGCAAAAGAAGGCCGTTTAGCCTGACCACAAATAAAATTATATTATAAATCATTAGTCATTGAAATTATCTGGTACTGGCTTAGACATAGAGTGGTGGATCAGTGGAATAGACTAGATACAAAAGAGATAACAGGAAATGATTATAGTAGTCTGCTCTTTGATAAACTCAAAGATTTGTGTTCTGGGATAAGAACTCACTCTTCGATAAAAACTGCTGGGAAAACTGGAAGATAGGATGGCAGAAACTAGGGTTAGATCAACATCTCCCACCCTATACCAAGATAAGATCAAAAGGGGTGCAGGATTTAGAGAGAAAAGACAATATTATAAGCAACTAGGACAACAAGGAATAGGTTACCTATCAGATCTATGGAAAGTCATAAACTGTTCAGTTTATGACCAAAAAAGGTATAGACAACATCATCAAAAACAAACTGGATAATTTTAATTACATTAAATTAAAAAGTTTTTCATAAACAAAACCACTGTAACCAAGAACTAAAGAAATGTAATAAATTGGGAAGCAATTTTTACAACTGTTACTCCTCAAAGCACTCCTTTCTAAAATATATAGAGAACTAAGTCTATTTTTAAAAAAAAAAGCAAACCATTCCCCAATTAACAAATAGTCAAAGGATATGCAAATGCAGTGTGAAGATGAAATCAAAGCAATCTATAGCCATATGAAAAGTTAGTCTAAATCATTGCTGATTAAAGAAATGCAAATTAAAGCATCTCTGAGGTACCAGCTCACACATCTCAGATTGTTCAATATGACCAGAAAGGACAATGATCAATGTTGCAAGGCATATGAGAAATCTGGGATGCTAATTCATTGTTGGTGTAGCTGTGAAATCATCCAACCTTTCTGGAGAGCCATTTGGAATGATGACCAAAAGGCAGTAAAAATGTTCATACCCTTTGATCCAACAATACCGCTACTGGGTCTATATCCTGAAGAGAGCATGAAAAAGAGTTAAACATTATTTGTATAAAAATATTCATAGCAGTCTGTCTGTAGAAGCATAGAATTGGAAATGGAGGGGTTGTCCATCCATTCAGCAATGGCTGAACAAATTGTGGCATTTGTATGAGATGGAACACCATTGTTCTAATAGAAATCAGGAGGTATGGGATTTCAGAAAAAGCTTGGAAAATTTTGCATGAATTGGTGCTGAGTGAGATAAGCAGAATTAGAAGAACAATGTACACCCTAATAGTAACATGGGAGTGTTGGTCAGCCTTAACAGACTTGCTCATTCCATCAGTGCAATAATTAAGGACAATTTTAGGATATCTGTGATGGAGAATACCATATGTATCCAGAGAAAGAACTGTGGAGTTTAAACAAAGACCAAAGACTATTACCTCCAATTCAAAAAAAAAAAAAAAGTTGCCTTGAGGGCGGCTTGGCAGTGCAATGGATAGAGTACTGGCCCTGACCTGAGTTCAAATGCGTCCTCAGACACTTAATAATTACCTAGTTGTGCGGCCTTGGGCAAGCCATTTAACCCCATTCTTTAAAAAAAAAAAAACCTAAAAAAATAAAGTTGCCTTATGTACTACATAATTTTGCTATCTCTCTTTCTTTATCCATGATAAATGCACATCATGGAAACAATGTAAACATTATTACATTGCTTCTGTTGGGGGAAGAGGGAGGGAAGAGGTGAAGGGAAAATCATAAAATTCAAAATCCTTCAAAAATGATTGGTAGAAACTACTATTGTATATAATTGGAAAACAAATAAAATATTTGTATAATTAAAAATAAAGTAACTACAGACATTAAATACTTGGAAATGTACCTCCCAAGATAAACCCAGAAACTATATGTACACTGCTACAAAACGTTTTGCACAAAGTCAAATCTAAGCAATTGGAAAAATGTCAATTGCTCAAGGTTAGACTGAGCTAATATTTTAAAAATTGGCAATTTTACTCAGATTCAATTACTTATTCAGTACCATACCAATTGAACTACCAAATAACTATTTTACAGTTAGAAAAAAACAGTAACAAAATTCTTCTGAAGCAACAATGAATCAAGAATATCAATGGAACTGATTAAAAAAAAATACAAAGGAAGGTGGCCTAGCTCCACCAGATCTAAACTATACTATAAAGCAACAGTCATCAGAACTGCCTGGTACTGGTTAAGAAATATAGTAATGGACTAATGGATTAGTATAGGATTAGTATAAGTTACTCCTGTTATGGACCACCCCAGCCACATCCGGAAAAAAAAAAAAATAACACAGAATCTCAATGAAGTGTGTACATTTAAAAAAATTTCTCTTATGTTTTTCCCTCCTATCTCCTGATTTTCTTTCTTTTCACTTAGTAGTAATGCCTCATACACAAAAAGATTAATATATAAATAAGATCAACAAAAATGTATAACTGCAAAGTTCACTAGACTGTTCATCGCTAGGTTGAGGGAGTTCTGATGGGAAAGTGGAAGAAAACTGTGTAACTTATAAATATGCAACTAGATGAATATTGAAAAACTTTGATCACATGAAACTGGAAAAATAAATAAAATTTCAATGAAAAATGTGTTTTGCTTTACTGAATGAAATATTTGTTGAGTTATTTTTTGTTTTTAATAATCTAACAACAATAAGCATAACTTCCATTAGAGGAAGCTGGATAAAGTGCTAAGCTGAAATCAGAAGTCCAGAGTTCAAAGTTCGTTTCAAACTTACTTGTCATACTAATTATGTGACCCTGGGCAAAGCACTCAATTCCTACTTGTCTCAGTTTCTTCAGATGTAAAATAGTGTAATAATACCTTCCTCCCATGGTTTTTGTAAGAATCCAATGAGATGATATTTTAAAAAATTGCCTCGCCCAGTGCATGCAATAGAGGGGGCAATAAATAAATTGGTTATTCCCTCTCACTCTACCTAAGACTTTGCATTCTTTGTATTTTTTAGTCAATTGTATGAAGGTAAAGATGGGGTTTGTTGGAAAATATCATTGAGAAAGTCTAGTATTTCCTACTTACCCAATCAAGAATGTACTCCATTTTATCTAGATTTTTATAATTTAATTTTTTACATATTATGATAAAGCAAGAAAATGCAATACTTGTTAATACCCTTTGTTTCCTTTTTTGCTCTAAGTTGCAAGAATTTTCTATACTTTACTATCATTCCTACCTTGAGATACATTGTAAGCGAATGCCTCAGTTATTCAAAATTATTGTAAAGTATCAATCTTTTTTATATACACTTCATTTTATTTAATGATTTTTCTATGTCCTTTGTAAGCACACATGGATCTGAGATATTAGTCTAAGAGAACTATCTTTAATAACATTGATGATTAAAAAATCTAATAAAATCTAGCACATTTCCCTTTTTCTTCTTTTCCCCCTTCTCTTTCCTTATATTTTTATTCTTTTTTTAGTTATTTTTTAATTTTTTTTTTGGTTTTTGGCAAGGGAACGGGGTTAAGTGGCTTGCCCAAGGCCACACAGCTAGATAATTATTAAGCATCTGAGGCCCCATGTGAACTCAGGTACTCCTAACTCCAGGGTCAGTGGTTCTATCCACTGTGCCACCTAGCTGCCACTGTATTTTTATTCTTAAAAAATACTTAGGATGACTTTGTTTAGTTTCACTTTTCATCAAGCTTTCTTTAAACTTGTTTTATTCTCCATTGCTTTTCTCTGTTTTATAAACCATTAATGTTTATAATTTTCCATCATGCCTCATAGTATTTTTACACTGCTATTACTTTCTACTACAGTGTATTGCTACTTGGCAAGTCAACTCCTTGCTGTCTAAGGTGACTTTTAGGTTCTGTTGATTTCACTGCTAGGGTAAATAATTTTCATAAGTAACAATTTATATGAATTATTGCTGTATTTATGCCCCTTCTCATTTTCATAGTCCATTTTTTCATCATAGAGACTTCTTTGGATACATAAGAATTATTTTTTTAATTTCCTGTTATATCTTTTATCCTCATTGTTCCTTCTGTATTTTTACTCAATTTATTCTAAAAATCTGTATGTATATTTATACATATAGACATAGCTGCATCAGAAATTACAACCACATCAATAATTAATCATTTTTATCTGTTAAAATATTATTGTTTTCATAGGAACATAAATTAAGAACTGAGAGGGGCATGAGATAACTTGAATTCTGTCATATTAGAAATAAGCAAACTTAAGCCTAAAGTACAGCTAAATTGTTCAAATTTGAGCATAGATCCTTGACTCAAAATCCAGTACAATTTCTACTATAATATACTGTCTCATTTTGCATGAAGTTCTTTAGCACTTGATATTCCCAATGCCAATTAATTCCTTGATCAAAAAAACTATTTCTGATATGTAAACCTAAAGTTTCTGTGTAATCTAGAAGTCATTTTAGTCTCATTATCCATTTATAATTCAAATTTTCCAATGACCTGTTCTTCATTTTATGTATTTCACATTTATACAGAAGCCACTGAGTTTCAAAATACATGTTGATTTACTTTCAAGGGTCTTATGAAGTTAGTAAAATTTCTTCACTACTTCCTTCTTAGCAGATGTTGATCCATAAATTACAATTATATTCATGGCGGTCTTTTGTGCAAATACTTATAAAAAGTACTAAAATATAAAATGACCAAATGTCCCATGAAATTATGTTTCTTGTTGCCTTTGGGTGACAATAAAACCAACTCTATCAACTCTTTTATTTGCTTCCCAAAGGAGAAACTATTAGCTAGTTTTCTATTTAGTTGCAATTTACTTCTTCTGATTTCATTCATATCAAGAATGTCAAGAGGCATATGATTAAGTTCTTACAGAAATGAGCCCACTTATGTTCTTTAGATATGGCTTTCCAATTTAGATTGTTAGCAGTTATATTAGCATATATAGATAATAAAAAAGAAAAACTATGATTCTTAGCAACTTTGACCACAGTGTTTTTGTCTCTGCAACTGTCACTTTAGGAATGGGAGGGAATCATTGCATTTTGATTTGTTTTGTGGATTATTAAGATCAAAGAATTGAACAAATGCCAGGCTTAATGGTGATGAACCTCTTGGTACTTAGTTAAATCTTGGGTCCTAAGAAAATACACTAGGTTGGTTGCCAAGAATGTTCATGAAGTCTTTGTGACTTGGTAAAACTGACTGAGTTTTGTTCTTCTGCCATAGTTTTTCAGAACCTAGGGTCACTTAAACACCATGAAGAGGAAGCACAGGAAAACTTTGTGAAGTATTAACAATTATAATTAGTTAAAATTGGGAGCCACCAGAGGGCAACTTCTTTATCTAGTCCCCTCCCATCCCAACCTCCACAAAAACAGCCTCACAAGATCTCAGGTCTTTGCCAGACACATATATACATACATACATACACACACATGGACACACACACACATACACAAACACATATCCATCAAATAGATTGATGTCTTGTTACTAGCTACTTGTCCTAAGTTAAAATATTCTTTGTTAAGTATTATCCTCCAGGAGAAGGAAAAGAAAAACTAATCAATTTAAGGGTTTCTTTGATAACTCAAGAAAGCAGAGACCTTTGAAATCAAGGGTTCCTTTTGGCTACTTTGATCCACCACCAACATCATCAACAGCAATATAGCTATCATCACTAAAAATAGCAACAGCACCAACAGGTTTTAAGCTTTGCAAAGAATTTTACATGTTTTTTCATCTGATTTACAGAATAACCCTATGAGAAGAGGGCATGTTTAGAGCTTTGGGGGAATCTCATAGTTGATGGGCCTAATCTTGATGATGATCCAGAAATGAAGAATAGGATTGGTCAATATATAAAGGAAAAAAATGTGGCCTAAGGAGCTTAAAAGACTACTATTGAAAGTTGAGTGACAATAGATTGTAATCAGATAAAGGAATATCAGAGTTCATGACAACCTTTTTATATGATATGAAGTTCAAGCATGTTACCATCTATTACATGATTTAGGTGAGGTGGAAGAGTCAATCATGTGAAATGAGTAAGTTAAAGGACTGTAAGATTAAGATATTTGATCTAATATTCATATTTATCCTGAAATTCTTTAATATGAGTTTTTTGCACAGGAGGAAAATAATCAGGCAAAGAACTCAATGAGGAAAGAATGGAAGTGACCTAGAAGTGATTAGAAAACAGCTAGTAGAATTTTGATTGGATGGTGCATATGAAATGAGTGAATCTCAAAAGAAGATAGGTTACCAAATGATGTTTGTGGGAGGGGGGCCTGAAAGAGGTGATGGGCAGCAAGGAGTATTTCAATTCCTTCACTTCAGCTACTGAGCAAGGATGGAGAATGAGTGAAACTGTTCTTAGTACTGGAGAGGCCAGGGACTATGTCATCAGGAGAGAATCAGGTCTCAATGGAAGCCAGAAAATGGAAGGAGTGGGAAAGAAAAAAAAAATCAAATGGAAACCAGTTTGTTGTGTATATTGCAGGCATTCCAGAGAGGACAATGGAAAGATGGATGGCCTTTGTGTGAGATATGGGTAGGAGTGACAAATAGGAATGGAATTAAAGAATCAGGCTGGTTAAATGGGAAACAGTTTACATAAAGACTCCCTAAGGTTCAGAATCATAAGATAAGGAGGGTTTAGACTAATAATCATTGAAGAATAAGCAAATTTTTATTGTCCATAAAGGTCTGGTGTCATGGTGGAGTCCTTTCATGGTTTTGGGCAGTTCAGACTAGGCAAAACTCCTGTAGGTAAAGAAATGATGTTATTCTTCTGCCAAGGCTGGAGAATTGACTAGAGATTAGAGATAGAATGGCCTTTCTCCTCTTCCCTTCTCTTCTCCAAGACATTAATACTAGAAGGTAAGGCATTTTTCCTCATCTTACCAGGTAGAAAACCTGATGAGATGAGATGAGATTGTCTTCTGAATTTATGAGAATAACTTTCTTTTAAAGAGTTTAAAATCCTAGTCATGATTTTATATTTTTCTCTGTGGACCAAAATATTGGATCTACTACTTCAAATGATGAACTTATGTATGCATGCATGCATGTATGTATATAAATATAGGTATCTATGTGTGTATGTGCATGCATATGTCTGCATATGAATTTGTGTATGTGTTTTATATGTAAGCATATATATAAAAGATCTATTACTCATAAAAAAGATCCAAATAAACACTTTGAAAAGAGAGTATTTGCATAATGCCTTAATTTTAGTAATTTTCCTTTTCCTTTTCTTTTTTCCTCCTTCCATTTTTCCCTTTTTTCTCTCAATCTTATTCAACTAAATTGCACAGGTTAGTTATAAGCCCAGTCCTACTCTAATCAGTCTAAGAACTTTAATTTAGTTTGTTTTCTAAGCTACAACATTTTGTCCCTGTTTAAGCAGTCTGTTGGGCCCTGATACTGAAGGATTACCAGATTAACAGAAAACTATGTATAACTAATCAGTTTAGCCTATTGCAATTTTAAGTTCCAGAAACATGTACTTCAACATGACTGGTGGCAACTTTTATTTTCAAATGAAAAAAATCATATCTATATTCATAGTCTTTCCATTTGAGAATCAACAGAGATTTTGGAGTATCTAATACATGTTGAGCTCAGATATAATCAATATAGTATCATATCAGAAATAGTGGTTTGGTAGAATAGTAACTAAAGTTGCAATCAAAGAACATGGGTTCAAATGCTGGCTCAACTATTTCTTACCTCTGCTGCCCTAGGGAAGTCATTTATTTTGAGTTATTATTGTCTCTTCATTGCTTATATATGAAATGTGGAAAATAGAAATAAAATGACTATGGAACAATAGGTTTCACAGTATGGAATAGAGCAATTAAGTTCTGTAGGAGCTCAATGAATGAATAAATTAATGTAGGATGGTATAGGAGAGTGCCCATACAGCACAGGGCATACACACCTTACTAAATAGGTAAGGGAAGATAGTTAGGTTGAAATTTGAACTATGGAAATCACAAAAGAAAATCAAGGAAATAGAAACTTGGCAGAGCCAAAGTTCAGGAGTCATAGAAAACATCTAAATAAGGAAATTATAGGATGAAAGCAGTATTTTGTAACTGATAGTGATACACAGGATGAACTAGAGTGGGAAAGATAGCTGGAATACTATAGAAGTAATGCAAGCATGAAAAACAAGGGTTTTCTCTTGCATTGCGAAAATGGTAGTTGAAAGGATGAAGTAATACATAAGCCATTTCAAAAGAAAGAAAGGAAGGATCTAGTAACATAATGAGATTTGGATTTAATGAAGAAAGAGTCAAAGGTAACTAAGAATAAAGTCAATAGAAATATGACAGGAGTTACTCTGAGATTCCTACCTTGAAGTCCTACCTGGAAGAATTGAGGAAATGGAGGATGTTAGAATAGAGACCTTAATTAAATTACAATGAATGATATAGGATGACAATGTTTGTGTGAGGTGTGTGTGTGTGTGTGTGTGTGTGTATCTTTTCTCTCTAATTAGACTATTCTTTGAGGAAAGGGGAAAAGTATGTATCAGTCTTGTATAATATGTATAGGAAGAATACTTTGTAGGGTAACTGATTGAAATGAACTTTCAAAGCTCTGGGAGATCTCAGAAAGAAATATATAATGAACAGAAGAAGGCCTTTTTCTGATTGCCCCATTTGTAAAAAAAAAAATTCTGTCTCCTTACATTTCCTGAGATAAAAGCTTGATGCAGAACACTTGAACCTAAAGTAACATGCTTCAGGCAGAGATGCTAGGAATAGCAATTCCTTCAGGCTGTTGAGTAGTGAGGTCAATAATTTGTCAAAACCAAGAAAAGTCAGTATAGCCTAGACTGCCCTCAGGTCAGTATAATAGTTAAGAAAAAGATTGTAATAGAAATAGAAAGGAGCACTCTCTTAAGGGAAGTAGAAATTACTTATTCCAATAAGCATGGGAAACAGTCCCAAAGCTCCCAAGTGGTCATGGACTATGAGAACTGAAAGAAACATCTAATCAATCACTTCTTTTTTATGCATAATAGCTGGCAAACAAGGGTAAAATGATTTACTCAAGGTCATACTCAAGCTCAAAATGCTATAGCAAGGACAACCTAGAAATCAGAATATAGTCTGGTGCTCTTTCTACTACACCAACAATGAAGTACCAGGTGACCTTATTTACAGACAGACCAGATTTCTGCCTATATGACATTACCACAATAGCTCCTTTGTCTCCAAAAATGCCTCTCTTCCCAAACCATACTGGCTAATTCATGACATCTTTTGGAGAAGTTACAACATTAACTATTCAACAACAAGAGAGAAAGCTTAAACTGGATGTATCTGTGAGAAAGTCAGCACAGCCATAAAATTATACTAAGATGCCTGGGTGATTATAAGGAAAAGAGCGGGCATAAGTGGAAAAAAAATCTCATAAAAAATTCATGTTACATTCCTCTTTGATATTTTTGAGATTCAGGGGGATTAGGGATGAATTAGAAAATTTTAAAATGACTTGATAAAATGGATTATATAGTGGCAATCATCATTATCATAATTGTTAGTATACTAATCATAGTGGTTTTAAATGCATTTTATTAATTTTGTTAAATATGTTCAAATTACAAGTAAAATATTGGCCACTTTTTAAAAATTTTTAAGCTCCAAATTCTCTTCCTCCCTTCCAAACTTCTCCTTGAGAAGGAAAGTAATTTGATATAGATTATATGTGAAGTCTTCCAGAACATATGGAATAATTGTCAAGTTATAAAATGAGACAAAAAATTTTAACAAGAAAATTAAAAAAGTATGCTTCAACCTACATTCAGAGTTCATCAGTTCTGTCACTAAAAGTGGATAGGATATTTCATCAAGGATATTTGAAATTGTCTTGGATCATTGTCTTGATCCGAATAGCTAAATCTTTCCCAACTGTTCAGTCTTGACATTTTTCATCCCAAGTCCTTTAGAATTGTCTTTGATCAATATATTGAAGAGAAAAAGTATCATTATTGATAACTAAATACTATTACCATTCCTGTGTATATTTTCCTGGATCTGCTCAATTCACATATAAATTTTTTTAGGCTTTTGTGAAACAATTCTGCTCATTATTTATAATAGCATAATAGCATTGCTTCAAAATCAGACAACACAACCTGTTCAGTCATTTCCCATTTGATGGGAATACCCTCAGTTTCCAATTCCTTGCCATCTCAAGAAGAACTCTTTCAATATATTTTTACAAATAGGTTGCCTTTTTCTTTGATCTCTTTGTGATATAGATTTAGAAGTGTTCTTCCTCTATCAAAGGATATCAAAGGATATACCTCTGAGTATAGTTTAAAAAGCTTTCCAAAATGGCTGGAATAGCTCACAATTCCACTAACAGTACGTTTGTGTGGCACTTTTCAAATATTCCCTCCAGTATTTGTCATTTTCTTTGTCTTTCATGTTAACCAATCTGATAAGTGTTAAGTGGTATCTCAGTGATGTTTGATTTTGCATTATTCTAATCTATTGTGATTTACAGCATTTTTCATAGGATGATTGATTTGATTTCTTCCTCTGAAAACTCCTTGTTTATATCTTTTGAACATTTATCAACTGGAAAAAAGGGCTCTTATTTTTATAAATTTGGCAGTTCCACATACATTTAAGAAATGAGGCCTTTGTCAAAGAAATTTGTGGTAAATTTCACCTCAGTTCTCATCTTTCCTTCTAGTCTTGCCTCTAATTTTTTTGCAAAATCTTTTAAATTTTATATAATCTAAATTACCCATTCTACTTCCTGTAATCCTCCTTTCTATCTCTTAATTGGTTATAAATTCTTATCTTATTTATAGGTCTGACAGGCATATTTTCTCTGCTAACTAAATTTATGAAATTATCATTTATGTCTATTATCCATCTTTTCATTATCTTATGTGAGATAAGATATTGATCTACACCTAATTTTTGCCAAATTCCTTCTTTAGTTTATTGTTTGTTTCTTTTTTAATTTTTCAAGGCAATGGGGTTATGTGGCTTGCCCAAGGCCACATGGCTAGGTAATTATTAAATGTCTGAGGTCGGATTTGAACCCAGGTACTCCTGACTCCAAAGCTGGTGCTCTATCCACTGTGCCACCTAGCCATCCCCCCTTTTTTGTTTTCCCAGCAATTTTTGACAAATGTTGAGTTCTTACCACAAAAAGATTGCCATTTTGAATTTACCAAATGTTAGATTAATATAGTCAGTTGTTACTGTTTATTGTGTACCTAATGTATTCCAACTTGGCTGACCCATAAACAAATTTTCTCCAAATGTTTGGATCTCTATTTGTGTTAAGTGTTTTGCAATTGTGTTCATATAATCACTGAGTTTCTCTTGACAAGAAGGTTCACAAATACATCATTTTTTTCTGCAGTTACATTAGACAGTATTTTCTCATCAAGATGCAGTTTCCTTGCACATCCCATTTAATTAGACATATTATTACTTTTGCACAAAAAGCTTCAGACTATACTCCCTGTACCCCAGAAGAAGAGTCCAGCTATCAAAATGAGCAAAAAAACCACCTCAAAACAAACAAACAAAAAAAGAGCACCATAGAAAGCCACTATTCTGAGAGGGATGATAAAAATACCATCTCAGAAAAGAAAAGTAGTGACAAATTGCCTCAAAGGAATTTTTGAATTGACCTCAAATCCAAAACCTCTTGAGAGAATTTAAAAAATTTTAAAAGTCAAAAAAGCGGAGAATAAGGAAAATAGAAAAAAGAAATGAGAGTCATTTAGGAAAATTATAAAAATATAACTTATCAAAAAACAAAGTCAACCAACTGGAAAAGGAATGCAATTCATTTAAAAGAAAAATTAGCCAACTGGAAAAGGAAACAAAAAATTTAATTGAAAAAAATAAAACCTTAAAAATTAGATTGGAAAAATGGAAGCCAAGACTTAGCAAATTGTTGAAAAGATAAAAGAAAATGTGAAGTACCTTTTAGCAAAAAATGCTCTACCTAGAAAATAAATTCAAGAGACAATTTATGAATTATTGCTCTACCTAAAATCCTCAATAAAAAAATTGCATAGATAATATCTTTCAGAAAATTATCATAGAAAAAAATACCCCAATATCCTAGAACAAGAAGATAAAATAGTCCTTGAAATAATAGATCAATAACCTCCAGAAAGAGATCCCAGAATAAAAATTCCAAGAAATATTGTAGCCAATTTCAGAATTCTAAGCTAAAGGAAAAAATACTCTGAAAAGCCAAAAAGAAGCAGTTTAAATATCAAGCAAGCACAGTATGCATTACACAGGACTTATCAGTTTTAGCATTAAAGGATCAATTGGAGAAAATGAATTTGATATTCCAGAGGGCAAAGGACCTTGTATTATAGCCAAGAATCAGCAACCCTTCAAAATTCTCAACATATTCTTTCCAGAAAAAAAGATGGATTTTCAACAAATCTTTTGATTTTGTGACTTTTCAAACTTATCTGATAAAAAAGAACAAAACTGAATAGAAAATTCAATCTTCAAATACAAAACAAAAGAGAGCACAAAAAGGTAAACTGAAAGGGGGAAAAAATTCTGGTTAATAACATTAAAGATGCTACATCCCTCCACAGGAAGAAAATACTTGAAACTCTTGAGAATAGTATTTATCTTAGAATAGTTGAAAGAAACATACTTAGAGATAGGGTTTTTCATGAAAGTAATAACACTTTAATACTTTAGCTCATGAGAATTGGTGGGTATAAATGAATCATGAAGTAATTTTGCTTATGAGAGTTGCATTTCTATTGGGATAGAGGGAGGGAGTGTACTTAGAAGTTCCAGCTATAAATATATCATGAAGTGATTTTCTTTACTTGATACTTCAGCTAGCACTAGGAACAGAGGGAGGGAGTGTACTTATAGGGTGTAAGATAAAAAAATCATGAGACAATCTTGCATTACTTGATATTGTAGCTAATCAGGCTTGTATTACCATAAGAACACAGACAGACAGTGTACTTAGAATCTGTACATAAATAGATCATGCAATGATTCTGCTTTACTTGATACTTTAACTAGAATTAGAGGGATTATATTTATAGGGGAGGATATAAATGGATCCTGAAGTGTTTTTGCTTTACATGATACTTTAGCTCATGAGAATTATATTTCTATAGTGGATACTTGGAAAGAGGATGTGATATAAACTGATTATAATTTGATGTTGTTTATGGCTCTTGAGGGTATATTTCTAATGGGACAGATAAGGGGATTTCACTTCATCAGAAACATTCATATCTGGGTATGAAGTGACTATGAGATAATATTGCTTAAAAATCAATCAATAAATCAGCCCTTGAGATTTGTACTTCTATCAGAACAGACAAAAGAGTTTATTTTAACATACAGGCTATAGATAAAAGACAAGTTTAAAAGAATCAAGAAAAGAAAATAAGGTATCCTAGGATAAAATCATAAAAAATCAGAAAAGTCTTACATGTTCAAAAATGTTTATAGCAGCTCTCTTTGTAGTGGAAAATAATTCAAAATTTAGGGGTTGTCCATCAATTGGGGAATGACTGAACAAGTTATGATACATTAATGTTATGGAGTACTCTTATTCTATAAGAAATTTTGTCCAGATTCTAGAGAAGCATGGAAAGATTACATAAATTAATGCTGAGTGAAAGAAGAAGAACCAAGAGAACATGATACATATTACGACAACATTGTGAGAGGATCAACTATGATTGATACAGCAACTCTCAGCAGTTTAGAGATCAAGGACAACCCTGAGCGAGCAGCTATGAATAATGCCATTCACATTCGGGGGGGGGGGGGTGACATGGAAACTGAATGGATCATCATGTATCATGTTACATTTTTTTAAAAACCTCCATTTTTCTTCATATCTCATAGTTTTCTTTATCCCTACTTAGTTGCAATTCCTCTTACACATGACTAATAAATAAATGTCTTAAATACAAATATACATGTACAACTTTTAACAGACTAGGGAGGTGAGAGGGAAAGGAGAGTAGAGAAAAATAGAAAGTTCATAAATTTGTAAATGAATGAATGCTGAAAAACTACCAAATTACATAATTGGAAATATAAAATAAAATGTCAATTAAAAAAGCAAAGGGGAAATGCAAAAGTAAAGGAAAAAGGCTGACAGGAAAAAAGGGTTTATTGAGAAGTAGTAGTCAAAAGCAAAACATTGGTGAGGAGGAATAAGGGAAAAAGAGAGAGAAAAATATAATTGGGGGAAATAGCATGGAGTCAAATATTGAATTAGTAATGATAACTATAAGTGTTAATGGGATGAATTCTCCCATAAAATGGGTGAGATAACAGAGAGGATTAAAAACAAAAATCCAATATATTGTTGACAAGAAACACATTTGAAGCAGTTATATAAATAGGATAAAGGATGGAGCAGAATATGCTATGCTTCAGTTGAAGTGAAAAAAGCAGGAGTAGCTATCCTGATCTTATATAAATCAAAAGCAGAAATATATCTCATTAAGAAGGGATAAGGAAAGTAACTACATCTTCATAAAAGTTACTATAGCATTAAAATACCATTATTAAAAATCTATGAGCCAAGAAGTATAGCATCCAAATTCTTAGCAGAAAAGTTAAATGAATTTCAAGGAGACATGTTCAGCTAAACTATAATTATGGAAGACCTCCCTCTCTCAGAATTAGATAAATCTAACCACAAAATAAACAAGAAGGAAGTTAAAAAGGTGCATATAATTTTAAAACACTTAAATATGATGGACTTTTAGATGAAATTGAATGGGGATTTAAAAAAAATAATGTACCTTTTTCTCTGCAATATGGCACATACTTACCATGTAAACTGACCATGTAACTATAGGAATAAACAACTCACAATTGAATGAAAAAAATGAAGAAATATTAAATGCAATCTTTAAGATCATGATGCAATCAAAATTACAGATAATATAATGAAATATTTCAAATTTTCTTCTTTCTTCATTCTTTTGACAGTTTTTTCTTTTTTTTTGATGTCTCATGGAATCGTTAACTTCCACCTGTTCAATTCTAATTTTTTAAAGAATTATTTTCATCAGTAAATTTTTATAAATCTTTTTTCACTTGTCTAATCTCTTTTAAGGTATTATTTTCTTCATTTTGTGCCTCCTTTACCAAACTTTTTTTTCATAATTTTCTTCCTTTGCTTTAATATTTTATCTATTTATTTTACTCTACCTTTCTTTTATCTACATTTTTAATCTCTTCCAGGAATTCTTGAGGTCATATGTTCAAATCAAATTTTTCTCTGGGGTTTTGTTTTTATTTTGGTTTAATTGTCTTCTGAGTTCCCATGGGATTTCTTGATTTTGAACTTTTGAACAAAGACCAAATATCAGATTTGGTCTCTGATCTTAGAATGAATTTAAGAAGAGCATTTTCTTAAGTATCATGCTTTTCTTCACTACTATTTTCAGAGTTAGCTCTGAGCATTTGGAAGTCTTAAGTGTTCCAAATGTGAAAGATATGAGAGTTCTGCTTACTGCTCTCCTGGTCTGTACTCTGGTATTTACCCAGGAAAGGCCTCTGATCCCTCAGGATTAAAATCAATAATGCTTTGCAGGGTCCTGTTCCTTAAGGTTCAAAAGTAATAATATTTCTAAAGTTCCCTGATCATTTGTGACCCCAATCAATAATGTCCCTATGGGTTTCCATTCCCTTTTGACCAAAACTGCCTTTCTCCTCCCTTGAATGGTGACCCAGTGGTTATAATCAATGGAGTTGTCAAATATCATCTGGTCCTGTGTTCACTGTTAGCACAGAAGCCCTCATTATGTTTTTCTGATCAATTGTGAAATCTCTTTACCATCACTGGCTTGAGAACTCCTGAAGCTGCTGATGCTTCTGTCACCATCACCTGGTTCCACTATTGATATTTCATCTACATGGACTCTGAGTCAATCTCAACCTCTGTGTTACATGTATCTCTTTCCAATCCTCTAAATAGTCTTGGGGCAATAGAATTTCTAATTGTGAGCTTCTTTTTGAGAATTCAATTTGAGGCATTATTTTCAAGTTATTTGGAAGGAAATACTGGAAGAACTAAGCTAAATACTAATACTGCTCCACCATCTTGGGTCCACTCAGTGATTTTTTTTTGTTTTACTTAAGCATAATGATAATGTATTCTTGTTTATTGTATCATAGAGATGATATAGAATAGTAAAAGGAGAACAGTGTTGAGAGTCAGAAAATGTGGTTACAGGTCTGGCTCTACTACTTCCTAATTGTAGAACCCTAGTAATTAATTTTGTTTCTCTAGCCTAAATCTCCCAATCTGTAAAATGTGCACCTGGCTCTTACTTTATCTACCTCATGGAGCTGCAACAAAAGCAATTTGTAAAACCTATTTCCAAGACCAACATGGTTTCCACTAAAGAAAATCTCTATTTACCTCTAAAATTTCTTCCAGCAGCAGCAAACCATGAATCTAAGTGGGGAAAATTAATTTTAATTATAGGTTTATGTGAATTAGATGTGGGACAACTAAAATTCTGGAAAGCAATTAATTCTAGAACAGAACCCAGAATCTCTTTTTTGTTTAGATCTTTTATAATTATATTAGCACTCATACTTATTAGCACTTGCATACTAACAGGAAAATGTCCTAGGTGACTTTGTAGAATTTGCACTAGTTCCTTGGTGTTATAATAAAATGATATTATTAAGCATTATTTGCCTGATCAACTCCTACTAGAAAATAGAACTGGTTTTAATTCCAACAGGCAAAGATAGATTGCTATCTTGGGGCAAAACTCTTGTGACACAACAAATATCCTGTGGGTAAATCAGGAGCAAGACTCATATCTCCAGGGCATGAGAATATATCATTTCAATATTGCTATACCTTTCTCTCCCCAACTGATCTGTTCACTAGTTTTAACTTAAAGTACCACATATCCTCTTTACTTATTTCCACATTAATAAATTTATATTTTACTTGAATGATGGTTCTAAGCCCATCACTCAAAAACTTCTCAAATAAAGAATAAAATAAAAATATTGCATGTCAGGAGCTGTATTTTTTGAAGGTACAGGACACCTCTGTCTGTCTCTGTCTCTCTCCACCCTCCTCTCTCTGTCTCCATCTTTATATCCATCTCTGTCTGTCTGTCTGTCTGTCTCTCTCTCTCTCTCTCTCTCTCTCTCTCTCTCTCTCTCTCTCTCACACACACACACACACACACACACACACACAAACACACACAGTTTCTGTCTATGTGTGTGTGTGCATATACATATATACATATTTATTAACTTATCTATGTTCAAAAAATAAATTCAACCAACTTAAGCCATTTTAACAAAAAAAAATCATTTGCCTCAGGAATGACAACCTATCAGCCATATTTCCAATCCGTTATGATTTATAAAAGCTACACCACCTACTCTAGGAAAGACACCCCTTTGCAAACTTCAACTCCACAATATTGTCCAAGGGAATGCAAATCAGCCTCAATGGGTAGCTTGGCACTGGGACTTTGAGATTTCAGATAAATTAAATCTGCATGGAAAAAATGGGGAGAAAACTAATTTTGGTATGTTACACAAATGAGAGCCTATCTAATCAATGTGATTACTCTATGGCTATAGCACAAAACAGTTCCTGTCTTCTTACTGTCTTAAGTGGCAAGATGTATGGAGCTCACCTTCCTCTGAAAAAGAAATTTCATTTTGTGCAGGAACCATCTAGATGTTATACAGAAGGACCTCTTTTTAATCTGGAAACATAGTCTTTGAACTAGAAAACAATTTTTGTCTTTCCTGGAATGAAAAGGAATTTTTTAGAATACTGTCTTCTTGAAATAGGAGTTCTTTGTCTTCCTTCATTTCTGACTTTACTTTTGATGACCTAAACTGATGACCTAACCCAGTTCCGAGAAAAAAAAGATGACTTTTTTAAAAAGAAGAAAAAATGTTGAATCTACAAAATCTTCATTCTTTGCTTCATCCCTAAAATTGGTTGAGCAAGCAGTTGTGTACATTTTGAAGTAGAGATTGGTTAAATAAGGAGTCCTGGTGGTTCTCCTAACCTTACAATATCATGTTTGGCAACTATATTTATTAAGAACCTATTATATAGGGGCAGCTAGGTGGCTCAGTGGATAGAGCACTGGCCTTGGAGCCAGGAGTACCTGAGTTCAAATCTGACCTCAGACACTTAATAATTACCTAGCCATGTGGCCTTGGGCAAACCACTTTACCCCATTGCCTTTCAAAAAAAAAAAAAAAAAGAACCAATTATGTACCTGGGTTAAATGCTGGGAATACAAAAAAGAAGTTAAAATATAGTCCTTGACCTCAAGAAGTTTGCAATTTAATAGGGGAAAGAGCAAACAATTTTGTACAAACCTGCTATATACAAGATAAAAAGGAAGTAATCAAGATAGGGATGGCACTAGAATTGAGAGAGATTGGGAGGGGGGGGGGACTTCCTATCAAATGTGAGTTTTTATCTGGGTTTAGAAAGAATCCAGAAGAGCCAAGAGATGGAAGGGAAAGAGTATTTTAGGCATGGGCAACAGCCAGTAAAAAAATATCCAAAACCAAGAGATATAGTGTCTTTTTCTGAGAAGAGTAAGGAAGCTGAAGTCAATGAATTAAAAGATACTTTGGGGCTGGATGTGGGAAGCTTATAAGGTGAAAGAAGACTGAAAAAAGTAGGGAGGGCAGGTATGAAAGGCCCTGAATGACAAAGGATTTTTTATTTGTATCCAGGAGATAATAGAAAAATTCTGGAGTGTAATAAGTAGGGGAGGTAACATAATCTGCCTAAACTTCAAAAAAATGACTTTTGTAAGTAAATAGAATATAGATTGGAGTGGTGAAATATTGCAGCAAGTATTACAACTAGCAGACTGTTTCAAAACCATTCAGTAAGTCATTGAAATAGTCCAAGAGTGAGGATATTTGCACTAGAATGGTGACAGTGTAAGATGAGTAAAGGAGGTGGAGGTATATCTGAAAATAAATTAGATATAAAGGGTGACAGATAGTGAGGAGTCTTTACTAACAATATCATTGCAAACCTGGAAGTTTGATAATATAGAAAGTTTAGGGGGAAAGATATTGAATTCTGCTTTGGACATGTTGAGTTTAGGAGGTCAGTTTGAGATTTTTGAAGTGTAGGGGCTTATGCAGGTCTGGAGGTCAGTGTAGAGGTGAATAAGATAATTTGATAATCATCAGCATAGAAATGGTAATTAAATCCTTGGGAAATGATGAGATCATTAAGTGAAGTACTATAGTGGAAGAAGAGAAGATTTGCAATCTAATCTCTTCAGTTTTTAATGCTGTATCACCTAGGGAAGGAAATTACACACCAAGAACAGGTACAATCACAGGACCATGGACTCTGAGATAAACAACCCAGGAAGAGAGGGTCTAAGAACTCTTTGTCCACCTAAAGGGTTTCATCTAGCATTCCTTCAATGGTCACCAGGAGACAGTGATTGTTTTAGTAATTGTGATCTATTGAATGAACATGAACTCTAATTTTTCATTCAATAAACAAAAATATTGTCTTTTCTTCCTTACTCAGTGATGCTAGGAAACAGTCAAAGACTATCTGTGAAAGCAGTTAAGAGAAAAGCAGTGCCATCCATTATCCATGCTTGGAAGCAGTTTCACTAAGCATGCATGTACTCCTAAAACTGAGCCTTCATTGGCCAATATCCTGTTACAATAACATCTCCTGGAGATGAAGTAGTGGACTCGATTACCCTCCTTTAAAACTACATGCAACTGTGTATACACAGTTATTTATGTTTTGTTCATCCCATTACAAAGTGAGTTCCTTAACTCAACAATTCCCATTCTAAGTCTATATCCAGAAGAATTTATAAAAGACGGAAAGACCTACATGTTCCAAAATGTTCACAGCGCCTCTTTTTGTAATGGCAAAGAATGGGAAATCAAGGGGATGCCTATCAATTGGGGGATGGCTAAACAAGAAATGGTACATGAATATTATGGAATATTATTGTTTGATAAGAAACCATAAATGGTTGGACCCTAGAGAATCATGGAATGACATATGGGATCTGATGCTGAACAAAGGGAGCAGAACCAAGAGAACAATATACACATTAACAACACTGTGATATGATCAACCTTGATGGAAGCAGCTAGTCTTAGCAGTTCAGAGAGCTAGGATAACCATATTAGACTGGCCATAGACAATGTTATCCCCATTGAGAAGAAGAAAAACAAAACAACAAAAAAGAAAAAAGAAAAAGAAGAACCAACCCTTCAGAAACTGATGAACACTTTCATGTATGTCTTTGCCTTAATTCTAATTCCTCATACCATAAATGACTAATATGTAAACATGTTTATTCAAAATATGTAAGTACAATGCTAACCTGACTGCAGCTGAGGAGAGTGGTATGAAGGGAGGGTGGAAGGAAACTTTGTAACTTAAAAATCTAACATATGCATATGAATGAAAAACTTTAATTAATTAAAAAAACAAACAGTTCCTTGAAAGTAGGAAATGCATTTTATCTTTTTATCCCTAATACCTAGCATGGTGCTTTAATAGATGCTCATTCACTGAGTGACTGACTGACTGACTGAATTGTGGACAGGTATTTGTGAATTCTGCTCTTCTAGCTATAGTATAAATGCTCCTGTCATTGTAATCTCGCTCCATTTCCACTCTCACTTTTAAAGCTGGTAACTTTGATCCCTCTTATCCATGACTCCAAGAATAAAAGGAAGAACCATCAAGACAATGGAGGTTGGTTGATAGTTTGTCTCTCACTTATAGATAGGAATTGATAGTATAATGATTTATATACTAGTCTTCCTTACATAATGGTCAAACTTTGGTTAAGCTGTAAACATTTGAAAAATAGGTTCTTTCTGTTTTACCTCCATCTTTTATATTCCCCATCTTCTCTCCATGACCTAGCTTTCTTTCCACTGTACTATAATGCTTGCTGAAGGCCATTCACATTTTAGAGAAGAACTGGCAGAAATAGTTTGGAATTTGGGGAATACAGAAGATTGTTCAAATCCAGTTCTACGACATACTAGAGACAGAGATCTGCTGTAGTTCTCCATCTCTAAAATGGTAAGAAAAATAACACCTCACACAGTATTGTTGTAAGGAATGAATTCAATAATAACATAAGCAGAAAACTTTGCAAACCTTAGAGTACTCTAACATGTCCTCTGCTGGGCTAGCGAAAATAAATACATTTTTGGCAGTTTAGATGTTATTGGCTTTAAAGAGTTGACCAATAGATTACCTTAAAACTGGGGTGCCTTTCCTAGAAGCCCATATATGGGGTAGATTTGAAGATGTACCTTAAAGTGCTAAATAAATGTAAAATATGGTTATGTTTAGATTGGCAGATAAGTGAGAAAAGGCATTCCATTAAAATGTGAAATTATAAATAAAGCAGTGCTATTGAGAGAGGATGGCTATATCTCAAGGCCTATAAGGAAAGCATTTTGGTTTGAAGGAAGGTCCATATTGGAAAAAATGAGGAAAAATCCTAGAAGGATATGGGGGAGCTTCAAAGCACCATTTTAAAATCAAAGTTCTTTGAAATGATAGAGGATATTCTTATTTCTCAAAAGTTCTATTTATTGCCCAAGACCTAATAGAGAGCCCCATGCTCTGGCCAACATCTAAGTACAAAAAAAAAAATTAAATAAAGACCTTGGGAATAAAGGTGAAGTTTTTTTTTTTCATACCTTGCTATTTTGCTCTCTTTCCTAGTTGTGCTTTTTTCTCACCTTAGTTCTTGGTTCTGATGCTAGAAGGAACATATAGTGACAGGAACACAGCTGACCTTCCTGACTGAGCTGCCTTTATAAGCAATCCTCTGATATCCATTCTTTAAGACTGTGCTCCCACCCCACTCCGCCCCAGTCCCTAAGACTTTAAAGGCATTTTCAAGGTATTATTTGCTTTATTTGTTGGTTTTGTGTTTGGAATACATGGCCAGAGGTCTTGGGATTACTGAATCCATTTCAATTAAGTCCATTACCAAATTGATTAAGATATCACTAATATACATTTCTTAAGGGTTTGCTGTGTTCCAGAAACTATTTTAGCATTGGGAATACAAAAACTAAAAACAAACAAATCAGCCTTATTTCAATATTCTAATAAGAGTGACAAGAACATATATAAGTATATACACTAAACATATAAAATAAATACCAAGTAATTAAATAAAGGGTAATTTTGGAGGAAGGGTCTTGCTATTTGGTAGGATCAAGAGAGACTTATTAGAAGGGAGAATTTGTGATACATCTTTACCAATCATTTCTGTAAGATTTTGCATTTTACACTTTTTCTTTTTCTCCCTTCTTCCCTTCCCTCCCCTGTCTCCCTGACAAAGCAATCTGATATAGGCTTTACATTTGTAACCATGATAAACATAGATCGATATTGAATGTGTTGTGAGAGAATAATCAGATCCAGATGGAAGAAAGAAAACATTAGGGATAAGAAAATGACATAATACATGACACTTCTAAAAACTGAAAATAATATGTTTTGATATTCATTTAAACTCCACAGTTCCTTCTCTGACTACGGATGGCATTTTCCAATCCAAGTTCCTCAAAATTGTCTTTGATTATTGCACTACTGAAACAAATAAGGCTGTCATGATTGATCATCACCCCATGTTGTTGTTAATGTGTCTAATGTTCTGCTGGTTCTGTTCATTTCACTCCATGTCAATTCATGCAAGTCTTTTCAGGATCTTTTGAAATCCCATCACATACATATAGCATTCCCAGATTGAGGGATATCCCCTCAGTTTCCAATTCTTTGCCAAAACAAACACAGATGCTTCCTTATTATAATGGAGAACTTGAGATACATCTTAAAAGAAAAAAAGGGATGCTAAAAGGTAGAGATTAGGGGAGAATACAAAATAATGAATATGGAAAATGGAGTTCCCTATCTGAGGAAAGAAGGGAAGGTGATTTTATCTAGATTATAGAGTGTATGACTGAATTAGTAACAGGTTTCTCCACTTTCTAGGAAGAGCTAAATCAATTGGCAATACCCTTTTTTTAAAATGTGTGTGTGTGTGTTTGTATGTTTTGTTATAGGACCCATGCATGTTTAAGCTAAAATAACCCTTAAACTCTTGGCAAGATAGGTTGGAATCAAACCTTTAAAATTAATTGGAAAAAAATTTATTTCATCCCAAATGCAGTTGGCAATTATTAGGGCTTATTGAGTAGATCAGTTATATGATCAGATATACATATATATATATATATATATATATATATATATATATATATATATATATGGGTTGGCACTTTGGTAGATATATGGAAGATAAATTGAAGAGAAGAGTTATTTAAAACAGGAGATGATTAAGAAGACACTAAAATAGTCCAGGAGAAAAGTGAAGAAGACTTGAGCTAGAACCAATCATCCTATTTTGCCACTTAACTCTAGTCATTTCTGGGAGATAGAATAAGGCTGATTATCTCACTTAAATCTAGTTCATGTGCAAGTCACACCATCAGTCTTGGGATGACATTGGTCCTCTTTGAGAGTAAAGAATGAACAACAACCATATAAGTAGTAGCAACTGCCCTCAGGGAAACAAAACTGCCAGTTTAAGTTAAAGAATGTTGCTATTTCTTCTTCTTCTTCTTCTTCTTCTTCTTCTTCTTCTTCTTCTTCTTCTTCTTCTTCTTCTTCTTCTTCTTCTTCTCTCCTTCAATTTTTATTTTTAGGTATTTTTCCAAAAGTGTGCACAATTTATTGTTTGATTTATGATTTCTTGAAATACAGCTAGGAAAGAATAGACTTTTTAAAAGCACATTGTTATTCAAATGAAGTGATTGACCATCCTTTAGGCCCAAATCACACTATTTTTTAATTATGGCCAATAATAGATCCTAATCCAAACTTATGCTGTTCATTCTTTGAATTTTGATAGCTTAGAATAAATGTAAATAGTAATCATTTTCTTTTTGGGTAAGAAATCCTTTTAGACTGATATTTTCATGATGTCAAACTCTTACCTAGCTCTTAGTCATTGAATGGATATACACCTCAACTGAGACTTGGAAAGATATTTAAAAAACACGCATAAAAATGGTCACATCCTGGGCTGTCACCAATCATCTTGAGTTTTGTATAGCCATTGAATCTGATGACTGAAGCTGAGAGTGACACAGATTTTGGAAGAACAGTGATATTACCTGTTTATAGAATCTAACAACCCAGAGGAAATCGTGTACCTTGGGATGGTTCCTCCCATGATACTATTCATCAAATTCACAATAAAAGCATCCCATGAAGGCGATTGTGACTGATAATTCTAGGTTGTAAAATTAAAGCAGCCATAGTGTCATCCTTCCCTTTCCTTGTCACTTTTTGCTATTCTGAGAACAGGATCTTCACTCCCTAAAATATCATTATAATTGTGGAGACAATCACGTGATTTTTCTAAGCTTCTATTTAATTTTCTTCAGCTGAACTATTGATTTTTACCCGGATTATGTTGGGGTAGTATTGAACAGTAACCCCTTACATATTCCTATCATACACATTCATGTGCATGCACAGCCTCACATATGAATTAAACTAGTCACTGCTCTCCAGCAGTTGCCTCCACCCTCTACAAAATCACAGAAGCCCTGACTTCCCTCCATCATTTTTTTATCTGTAATGTTGATACATTCTCTGCCCTCTTTCTATGGTATAATTATAAGTAGGAAAGAAGGAGATTCCATGGACTTCAGTCATTTGTGTAACAGGTGTCTGCTCCTTGGATGTAGAATATAACCATGCAGATTCACTTTCATGCTCTCTTGGACTTATATATTAAACTCTGACCTTTGAAAGTGGAATTGAGGGGTCATGAAAGTTATGTTTAGATGAGAAGGATGAAAGAAAACTTGGAAAGAGATGGAGCAGAGGAGGGGTCAGTCATAATTTTGTTGCAGAATTCCTGCAAGTGGTTATATTTTGTGGTCCCTTGATCTTCCATTTACCCAGAGACAACATGACTTCAAAGCTCTCCTACCCCAATTGCTTTTTCCTTCATTTTCTCCCAGAGAGTAAAGAGAAATAGAAAGATATCAAAGTGAATGAAGCACAGAGTTCTCTGCTATGCATACAGTTTGCATATGAAAAGGTATGTTGTCAACACAGCACTGATCTCACAAGAGGACGGGTTCAACTGAACATAAAGGCAGATAACTTCCATCTAAGTGTAGAAACAACTTCAGGAGCTTGGGTTACTCACCATCATTATCTATATAGCTCATTCAGTTCCCGAAGTGTTCAGTGCTTGCTTTATATAAAGGAATTAGGGCAAGGTACTCAGAAACTTTCTCAGAAATGATGCATCATAGAATTCCTCCTACAACCAATGTTCTTGGGGGGAGGAGACAGCAAGTTGTACCTCAGTCAAAGATTAATGGAATAATTGTAGTATGACTCTCAAAAATAATTTTCTTCTTTTAAAAATTGTGTTATATATGTACCATACATTCTAAGACATAGGAGATAAAGAATCAGTCTTGGGGTTGGGAAGACATGAATGTTTGGCTTCTAACATGTACTAGCTGTACAATACTGAAGAAATCACTTAACTTCTAATGCTCTTGGCTATAGAAAAGCTGCTGGTTTTCAGTGGTAGAGGAATTTCCTAAATAAGATAAAGATGATATAGGTACAAATATAAATATATATATATATATATATATATATATATACATATATGCATTGTATATATGCTTGTATATGTATGTGTGAGCACACACATATGATTTGGAGTTTTTGTAGATATACACATGTATGCCAACACATGTGTCAGTCTATTGTGCCACATACATGAGTGCAAGTCATGTACACAGATATACATTTGTATATACATGTGTGGCATGCTCATGCATGCCTATATTTATATTTCTCATGTCTACATGTATATTGTGTCATATATACCATACATGTACATTGATGTTGTTTTGTTGATTAGTCACACCTAACTCTTTGGAACTCCATTTGAGATTTTCTTGGCAAAGATATTGAAATGATTTCTCGTTTCTTTTTCTAGTTCATTTTACAATGAAGAAACTGAGGGGAAAAGTGTAAAGTTACTTGCCCAGGGTCACACAGCTAGTAAGTATCTGAGGGTAGATTTGAAATTAGGTCCTCCTAAATAAATCATTTATCAACTCTAAAACTCATACCTCCACAGATCATTTACTACCCTGACTACAGAACTTCATCATACCTTCAAGGGATAATTTACTCTTTCCAAAACCTGGCATCCCATAACTTACCTTTGTGACCTTATATAATAGATAGGTTATCCTTTATTGCTAGAATTACTTTCTTCTTACTTCTCCCTTTTAGTATCCTTTCTCACTTCCTTTGAGGCTCAGCCTATATGTCACTTCTTTCAGGAAGCCTTTATGATTCACCCCGGTTGATCATGAGTTCCCTCTTCCCCCTCCCCCTCAAAATATCATGTGTGTGCTTATTTGCTTAGTATCTCTGTCTATCTCCCTCTTTGTCTCTATCTCTCTCTGTGTCTGTTTCTCTGTCTCTGTGTATATCTCTCTCTCTGTCTCTGCCTCTTTCTCTCTTTCTGTCTCTCTGCTTCTCTCTGTGTCTCTCTCACACTCATACATACAAATATACATAGAAACATACATCAGTGGATTGTAAGCTCTTTAAAGCAAGGAGTATGTTATTTTTTATCTTTGTCCACCCAAGTGCAACACAGTGACTTACACAAAGAAGATATTTAATAAATTTAATAAATTATTGACAAATTAGAGTATTAGAATGTAGATCAAGAAATCATAGCTTCTTTCTGGTTCCATGGACTTCTTCTTAACCTCTCTGAAATCCCAAGGCACCATGAGTTCAGTCATTTTAGTAATTAGCAGGAGCCTTAGCAGTAAACTAAAATAAGAGCTGAATGGTATAGGAAACAAATATGAAACTTGGAGTCAAGAAAATCTGAATATAAATTATACCTCAGATTCTTGCTAGCTTTGTGATCCTGGGAAAGTTACAACCTCACTGAGCCTCAGTTTCCTCATTCAAAAACTTTAGGTTTCTTCTATTTAAATATGTTATTCTGTAAAAGCATTCTACAAATATTCTGAGCCATGTGATTAATGTCTGGAAAGCAGGAAAACTCAAATGGGAGATATAAACTAGATTATCGAAAAGGGAGGCAATGTGGTACATGAGGGAAAGGCATTAATCTGGAACCTGAGCACCTGGGTTGAAATTCTATCATTCAGTTCCAAAGGACTCATAATGGAAAATGCTGTCTACATCCAGAGAAAAAAGCTGATGCAGTCTGAATGCAGATAAAAGCATACTGTTTTTGTTTTACTTTTCATAGTTTTTTTCCTCTTATTCCATTTCTTATAAAACATGACTAATGTAGAAATGTTTTACATGATTACAAATATATAACCTATATCAATTTTCTTACTATCTTAGGCAGAGGAAGGGAGAGAGGGAAGAAGAAAATTTGGAACTCAAAGTTTTATTTTAAAAATATATGATATTTAATTAATTATTTTTTATTTTTAAACAAATATAAAAAGGAAAAATTGTCACATGTGCAGCAAAACATAAGAAGGGATTTATAATATGAAGCAAAACTTTCTCCTTCAAGAAATTTATATAATAAATACTACAAATTGTATTCAAGCTTGTCTATTTTTTCTTTGC